>NW_017307210.1:170489-177363 GCF_000935625.1 Nanorana parkeri
TGTGGCAGTGTAAGCCAATGCCACGGTGGAGGATGGCGACCTTGGCACCCAGGACTCTCAGCCAAAGGGGCTGAGAGGGTCCAGAAAGTAAAGCATGGTATAAGGAAGAACCTGGCTTTTCGGGTTATTCCAGGTTTTCCTATTTTCAGCTGGGATCTGGAGCTCTGGAGATTTCGTAGAGCTCTGGGTGGGATGAGATCTCCAGTCCTGGGGCCAGGTGTTGCCATTGACCAGCCTGGGCTAATCAGGTGGCTGAGAGCAGCCTTATCAGGAAGCCCCACCTGTGAGTCAGGAGGGCTGCACCCTGGAGTCAGTGTTGGAGTTGTGTGTGTGTGCAGGGAGCACACAGACAAACTCGGGTGCGTGCTGGACGCACACGGAACAGCCAGGGGTGGCTGGGAGAGGTCAGGAAGGTCGGTGACCCCAGGGACCTGTCGGACAGACTGCTAAGAGAGAGCAGAGTGAGGGCTCACGAGGGGTGAGCAAGCGTGAGTGTCTTGAAGCTGTGGAAAGCTACCGAGCGAAGCTAAAAGACTGTCGTATGTTGCTGTTTCAAGCTATTTTGTGTTTGCCCTTTCAATAAACTGTGTTTCCTTGACCTACCTGGACTACAGTGGAGTGTCCTTGTTACAATACATATTTATATCTATAGGGGCTACATAGGTGTCGGGGGTTATAATTGGTTGGGGTCACATTTCCTATTCATGTTTGCTTTTGGGTGTTATATTTTGTTTTGCTGGATACAAATAAACTGAATATAACATATCTTGCCTTGTCCTGTGTGGTCATACGTGTTTGGACGTCCTGTGTGGGCACCTGCATACGGTGTGGGGACACCTGTGCCGGCACCCCGTGACAGTAAGTAGATTTCCGTATATGAGGATGAGCCTATTGAACTGAAACAGTTAGACGGCCGACAATTTTACAAGAGAAATAGTAAACTAATTTATTAATCATTTGCTATGTACAAGTTTAATGAAGCAACATTTGTATGAAACAATTAAAAAGAACAGATATTCTCTTTTATTTGTACAGTCACAGCAGCGACGGACCGGCCCCCAAGGACCCGGGTCGGTCTCCTCTCTCTCTATACATTAACATTGGACATGCTTCTTCCCCAGGTAGTTAGGGTAGCTGGAGCAGGGTCACTGCTTGCATCCAATCACCCTCCAATGTGGCTGCTGCTGTGTGACAGGACAATACATGCCATGGCTAACTAGCAAAACATCTATAAGCACTGCTGGATACATGAGCAGAAAGTCAACCTGGAAGGGAATGTGGAAAAGGGAAGAGGAGGTATACGGGGGATGGGGTGGGTGTGGAGGGTAAGGGGAGGGTTTGAGTGGGACATACGTGGAGGCTTACTAAGGGGTGCAGGGGGTGGTTTTGTGGTTGATGGGGGGGATACCTTTAGCCTGGGGGTGGTGAGTCTTATTTGTTTTAAAGGAGAACTATGACGAGTGATTTCCACTCCTCCTCATAGTTCTAGCCGACCTGTGACAATGAGACAGTTTGTGTCCTCCCATTACCCTAAGGAGAACTATGGGGAAAAACACTGACCCCATAGTTCTCCTTTAATGTAGGGCAGTAATGAGCAGCTTGTTATTAGAGTTGCGCTACATCAAGAGGGTTATTTTGGGAAGATGGCCGACAAGTTAAATTTATATTCAGAAATTTTATACCGGATCCAGAAGAACCTGTTTTTTTTCAGAACAAATGAACATTAGAGATTAGAAGGCTGGAAGGATAGCAAGTCACTGCTGGGAGGGGGGCAGCAGCCTGAGCTGAGTTGCTAAAACCACACTGAAAGCATTTATTCACTCTGCTGTGACCTGTAAGTATGAATTGCTCCACCTGCAGCTACAGAGGTCAGTGAGGGCTCATCGTAAAGCTCATTTACTGCATTTTTTGCTTTAAGAATGTGTAAATATTAGAATGTTCGTAGGCCTGGTCACAGTTCTGCTTTAAAAGTGTCGGTGCACAAACACGGTTATTTTTGGTTCTGGTTGGATTGTGGAGCGGGATGTATCAAAGTCCTATATTTCATGGACACTCCAGTAGAGAGGTTTCTGATGTTCGTGTTCTCAGCTCTGCCCATCTGCTGCAGGAAATGTGAATTTAAGGCTCTTTGCTGGATTTTGCCATTATTTTACATGGTGGAGAAGCAGAAGACAATAGCAGTTCAGAGACCCAAAAACAAAGAATGTGACCTATTCATCTGCCGGCTGGCATTCTAGGCCTGGATTCGCTGTCTTCTCACCTACAATGTTTTAGGATACCCCTAATGTTTGAATGCCTGTGATTAGGACCCATAGTTCTTCAATTAACTTCAATGAACGGGTTTATATATAGAAAGTCTGGCAAGTAGACAGAGGCGTATGTAAAAGGCCTCCATGACTAGGTTTGGAGAGGGAGGGGGTAGCAAATTGTTATGTTATCCTAGGAAGAGGAACTAAAAATGTTGGGCATGTATTTGGCTCTGGAGAAGGAGCAGAGCTCATCATCTTAACTGTAGATGGGCTTGGGAGGAGGTGCAGAGCTCATCATCTTAACTGTAGATGGGCTCTAGAGAAGGAGCAGAGCTCATCATCTTAACTGTAGATGGGCTCTAGAGAAGGAGCAGAGCTCATCATCTTAACTCTAGATGGGCTCTAGAGAAGGAGCAGAGCTCGTCTTAACTCTAGATGGGCTCTAGAGAAGGAGCAGAGCTCGTCTTAACTCTAGATGGGCTTCGGAGGAGGAGCAGAGCTCATCATCTTAACTGTAGATGGGCTTCGGAGGAGGAGCAGAGCTCATCATCTTAACTCTAGATGGGCTCTAGAGAAGGAACAGAGCTCATCATCTTAACTGTAGATGGGCTTCGGAGGAGGAGCAGAGCTCATCATCTTTACTGTAGATGGGCTCTAGAGAAGGAACAGAGCTCATTATCTTAACTCTAGATGGGCTCTGGAGGAGGAGCAGAGCTCATCATCTTAACTCTAGATGGGCTCTAGAGAAGGAGCAGAGCTCATCATCGTAACTCTAGATGGGCTCTGGAGGAGGAGCAGAGCTCATCATCTTAACTGTAGATGGGCTCTGGAGGAGGAGCAGAGCTCATCATCTTAACTCTAGATGGGCTCCAGAGAAGGAGCAGAGCTCATCATCCTAGCTCTAGAGAAGGAGCAGAGCTCGTCTTAACTCTAGATGGGCTTCGGAGGAGGAGCAGAGCTCATCATCTTAACTGTATATGGGCTTCGGAGGAGGAGCAGAGCTCATCATCTTTACTGTAGATGGGCTCTAGAGAAGGAACAGAGCTCATTATCTTAACTCTAGATGGGCTCTGGAGGAGGAGCAGAGCTCATCATCTTAACTCTAGATGGGCTCTAGAGAAGGAGAAGAGCTCGTCTTAACTCTAGATGGGCTTCGGAGGAGGAGCAGAGCTCATCATCTTAACTCTAGATGGGCTCTAGAGAAGGAACAGAGCTCATCATCTTAACTGTAGATGGGCTTCGGAGGAGGAGCAGAGCTCGTCATAACTCTAGATGGGCTCTAGAGAAGGAGCAGAGCTCGTCTTAACTCTAGATGGGCTTCGGAGGAGGAGCAGAGCTCATCATCTTAACTGTAGATGGGCTTCGGAGGAGGAGCAGAGCTCATCATCTTTACTGTAGATGGGCTCTAGAGAAGGAACAGAGCTCATTATCTTAACTCTAGATGCGCTCTGGAGGAGGAGCAGAGCTCATCATCTTAACTCTAGATGGGCTCTAGAGAAGGAGAAGAGCTCGTCTTAACTCTAGATGGGCTTCGGAGGAGGAGCAGAGCTCATCATCTTAACTCTAGATGGGCTCTAGAGAAGGAACAGAGCTCATCATCTTAACTGTAGATGGGCTTCGGAGGAGGAGCAGAGCTCGTCTTAACTCTAGATGGGCTCTAGAGAAGGAGCAGAGCTCGTCTTAACTCTAGATGGGCTTCGGAGGAGGAGCAGAGCTCATCATCTTAACTGTATATGGGCTTCGGAGGAGGAGCAGAGCTCATCATCTTTACTGTAGATGGGCTCTAGAGAAGGAACAGAGCTCATTATCTTAACTCTAGATGGGCTCTGGAGGAGGAGCAGAGCTCATCATCTTAACTCTAGATGGGCTCTAGAGAAGGAGAAGAGCTCGTCTTAACTCTAGATGGGCTTCGGAGGAGGAGCAGAGCTCATCATCTTAACTCTAGATGGGCTCTAGAGAAGGAACAGAGCTCATCATCTTAACTGTAGATGGGCTTCGGAGGAGGAGCAGAGCTCGTCATCTTTACTGTAGATGGGCTCTAGAGAAGGAGCAGAGCTCATCATCTTAACTCTAGATGGGCTCTGGAGGAGGAGCAGAGCTCATCATCTTAACTCTAGATGGGCTCTAGAGAAGGAGCAGAGCTCATCATCGTAACTCTAGATGGGCTCTGGAGGAGGAGCAGAGCTCATCATCTTAACTGTAGATGGGCTCTGGAGGAGGAGCAGAGCTCATCATCTTAACTCTAGATGGGCTCCAGAGAAGGAGCAGAGCTCATCATCCTAACTCTAGATAGGCCCTGGAGAAGAAGCATGGCAGAGGTCATCAATTTAATTTATTTCAGGGGCAGAGCTTATCTTTTTTCTCTATCGATAAGCTCCAGAGTTCGAGCAGAGATCTTTATTTTACATAAAGTCCAAAACCAAAGTAGAGCCGCCTTTTAACTACAGATGAGCTCCGGAGCCAGAGCGGAGGTCATAATTATATTGTAAGCTCACTATAGCAGAGTTCATCATGCTATATTAGAAAAGCTCAGACGCAGGAACAGAGCTCATCATCTGACTCTAGATGGGCACCGGAGCCAGAGCAGAGATCACCGTTTTATTTTCAGTCAACTTTGAAGCCAGAGAAGAGCTTCTCTTTTTCCTCCAGATAAGCACCAAAGCCGGACCAGCGCTCCCCTCGGATCAGATAGGCCCTGCAGCTAAGGCAACGCTCATCACTTCATTTTCAGATCATCTTCAGAGTTGGAGCTCCTCATTTTATTATAGATATACTCCTTGGTCGGTGTAGCAGTCATCCGAAGCCACAGCGGAGCTTATCATGTGATTTTAGAAAAGCTCTGGAGCTAAAACAAGGCTCATAGTTTTTTTTCATATACGTTTAGAAGAGGAACTCATTAATTTATTTAAGATTAGCTCCAGAGCTGAAGTACCCCTCGTTATTCAATTTTAGATAAGCTCCAAAGCCACAGCAGGACTTGATTTGCTTTAGATAAGCTCCGGAGCTGGAGTAGCGGTCCCTATTTACTTTTCGATGAGCTCCAAAGCCGCAGAAGAGCTTGTTGTGTTTTAGATAAGCTCCGGAGCTGGAGCACAAGTCCTCGTTTCATTTTAGATAAGCTGAAAGCCACAGCAACATCATGTGACGGAGCTGGAGCTTAGTTGCTGGAGTGGAGCTGCACAGCTCTGAGCTGCTGGTCACATGACTCCCTTATTTATAAAATTCAGAATGTCTGAATCGAGAATAAAGCAATGATGTCACGCATTTGTACAGGGTCTATGGTTAGGGACGGTTTTACTCTCTCTGCTGCCCCAAGGCCAGGATCCTCAATGCCCCCCCTACTTGCCACCCCCCACCCCCATGGAGAGTGGCAGAACTGCATACAAGTGATCTTGGCGACATCAGCAGCTTCCCCGCTCTACATTTAGGCCTGCTTGCCCAAAGCAGGGCTAAATGTAGATAACAACTACCCATTGCGTCACAAGGGGGGTGCAGGGGGTGTGGCACCATTGGTGGGGTGACATAAAAATGACTGACAGTCAATTTGGTGTCACCTCCTCTAAAAAGTCGGGCACTCCGTCGTGGACCGAGAGCCCGACAGTGTCAGGAGAGAGGAGGGGACCCGGCGGCATACCTCATCCCACCGGGTGAACATCCCTTCCTCTCTATACTGGCGTCCATCACTAAGATGGCTGCCGGCAGGCGTCAACTAGATGACCGTGCATTCGCGATGACGTCACGGCCGGGTGTCACCCAGTCTTGGCTCCAGGTGACACCCGGGCCTCGGGACGCCCCTGCAACTACCCACTCGGCGCTAGGAACTGCATGACCCCGGAGTCAGGAGATAGGAATTCCACACTCCTGCTGCCCCTCTACTCCCCGCTGCCCTGAGGCCGGGCCTTGGTAGGCCTTGTGGGAAATCCGGCCCTGGATATGATTGTTGACATTGCCTGGGTTCCCAGAACCAGTTAACATGATGGTGGTAAAGCTTTGTCCTGTAGATATGATCCCTGAGCCGGATAATCTGAAAACTTGTTTCCATCTCTTTAACAAGCTCCATTGTTATTATTATTATTTAGGTATTACGTCTTCTGATGTTCAGCTTTCCAAATGATGCCAGAAAATGTATTTTGTGCCTTGCACAAATAACACAATTCATTTTTATTAATGACCGTATTATGTTCTTCAAAGCAGTATTAAACTCTCAAACTTTTTTTTCAATAATGAATCCCGGATCATACAAATATAAATTGCCCGGTAAAGTTTTTCTTTACATTTTTGCCCAAGCACTTACAGTCATAAGGTTTTTTATTAGCTGGCTCTAGCTCTCTCATCTCCGCTTCCCCAAACTTTCTGTCCAGTATATTAACACAAAGGAGAGCACAGTCTCCTGCAGCTATGTAGAAGAGTGCTCTGGACTGTGGTACTGGTGTATATGACTGATGTGGGCTGTGGTATTGAGTGTATAAGGATGCTGTAGAATGTGGTACTGAGTGTTTAAGGCTGCTGTGGACTGTGGTACTGGGTGTGTAAGGATGGTGTGGACTGTGGTACTGGGTGTGTAAGGATGCTGTGGACTGTGGTACTGGGTGTGTAAGGATGGTGTGGACTGTGGTACTGGGTGT
>NW_017307210.1:177398-183414 GCF_000935625.1 Nanorana parkeri
ATGGGCTTCGGAGGAGGAGCAGAGCTCATCATCTTTACTGTAGATGGGCTCTAGAGAAGGAACAGAGCTCATTATCTTAACTCTAGATGCGCTCTGGAGGAGGAGCAGAGCTCATCATCTTAACTCTAGATGGGCTCTAGAGAAGGAGAAGAGCTCGTCTTAACTCTAGATGGGCTTCGGAGGAGGAGCAGAGCTCATCATCTTAACTCTAGATGGGCTCTAGAGAAGGAACAGAGCTCATCATCTTAACTGTAGATGGGCTTCGGAGGAGGAGCAGAGCTCATCATCTTTACTGTAGATGGGCTCTAGAGAAGGAGCAGAGCTCATCATCTTAACTCTAGATGGGCTCTGGAGGAGGAGCAGAGCTCATCATCTTAACTCTAGATGGGCTCTAGAGAAGGAGCAGAGCTCATCATCGTAACTCTAGATGGGCTCTGGAGGAGGAGCAGAGCTCATCATCTTAACTGTAGATGGGCTCTGGAGGAGGAGCAGAGCTCATCATCTTAACTCTAGATGGGCTCCAGAGAAGGAGCAGAGCTCATCATCCTAACTCTAGATAGGCCCTGGAGAAGAAGCATGGCAGAGGTCATCAATTTAATTTATTTCAGGGGCAGAGCTTATCTTTTTTCTCTATCGATAAGCTCCAGAGTTCGAGCAGAGATCTTTATTTTACATAAAGTCCAAAACCAAAGTAGAGCCGCCTTTTAACTACAGATGAGCTCCGGAGCCAGAGCGGAGGTCATAATTATATTGTAAGCTCACTATAGCAGAGTTCATCATGCTATATTAGAAAAGCTCAGACGCAGGAACAGAGCTCATCATCTGACTCTAGATGGGCACCGGAGCCAGAGCAGAGATCACCGTTTTATTTTCAGTCAACTTTGAAGCCAGAGAAGAGCTTCTCTTTTTCCTCCAGATAAGCACCAAAGCCGGACCAGCGCTCCCCTCGGATCAGATAGGCCCTGCAGCTAAGGCAACGCTCATCACTTCATTTTCAGATCATCTTCAGAGTTGGAGCTCCTCATTTTATTATAGATATACTCCTTGGTCGGTGTAGCAGTCATCCGAAGCCACAGCGGAGCTTATCATGTGATTTTAGAAAAGCTCTGGAGCTAAAACAAGGCTCATAGTTTTTTTTCATATACGTTTAGAAGAGGAACTCATTAATTTATTTAAGATTAGCTCCAGAGCTGAAGTACCCCTCGTTATTCAATTTTAGATAAGCTCCAAAGCCACAGCAGGACTTGATTTGCTTTAGATAAGCTCCGGAGCTGGAGTAGCGGTCCCTATTTACTTTTCGATGAGCTCCAAAGCCGCAGAAGAGCTTGTTGTGTTTTAGATAAGCTCCGGAGCTGGAGCACAAGTCCTCGTTTCATTTTAGATAAGCTGAAAGCCACAGCAACATCATGTGACGGAGCTGGAGCTTAGTTGCTGGAGTGGAGCTGCACAGCTCTGAGCTGCTGGTCACATGACTCCCTTATTTATAAAATTCAGAATGTCTGAATCGAGAATAAAGCAATGATGTCACGCATTTGTACAGGGTCTATGGTTAGGGACGGTTTTACTCTCTCTGCTGCCCCAAGGCCAGGATCCTCAATGCCCCCCCTACTTGCCACCCCCCACCCCCATGGAGAGTGGCAGAACTGCATACAAGTGATCTTGGCGACATCAGCAGCTTCCCCGCTCTACATTTAGGCCTGCTTGCCCAAAGCAGGGCTAAATGTAGATAACAACTACCCATTGCGTCACAAGGGGGGTGCAGGGGGTGTGGCACCATTGGTGGGGTGACATAAAAATGACTGACAGTCAATTTGGTGTCACCTCCTCTAAAAAGTCGGGCACTCCGTCGTGGACCGAGAGCCCGACAGTGTCAGGAGAGAGGAGGGGACCCGGCGGCATACCTCATCCCACCGGGTGAACATCCCTTCCTCTCTATACTGGCGTCCATCACTAAGATGGCTGCCGGCAGGCGTCAACTAGATGACCGTGCATTCGCGATGACGTCACGGCCGGGTGTCACCCAGTCTTGGCTCCAGGTGACACCCGGGCCTCGGGACGCCCCTGCAACTACCCACTCGGCGCTAGGAACTGCATGACCCCGGAGTCAGGAGATAGGAATTCCACACTCCTGCTGCCCCTCTACTCCCCGCTGCCCTGAGGCCGGGCCTTGGTAGGCCTTGTGGGAAATCCGGCCCTGGATATGATTGTTGACATTGCCTGGGTTCCCAGAACCAGTTAACATGATGGTGGTAAAGCTTTGTCCTGTAGATATGATCCCTGAGCCGGATAATCTGAAAACTTGTTTCCATCTCTTTAACAAGCTCCATTGTTATTATTATTATTTAGGTATTACGTCTTCTGATGTTCAGCTTTCCAAATGATGCCAGAAAATGTATTTTGTGCCTTGCACAAATAACACAATTCATTTTTATTAATGACCGTATTATGTTCTTCAAAGCAGTATTAAACTCTCAAACTTTTTTTTCAATAATGAATCCCGGATCATACAAATATAAATTGCCCGGTAAAGTTTTTCTTTACATTTTTGCCCAAGCACTTACAGTCATAAGGTTTTTTATTAGCTGGCTCTAGCTCTCTCATCTCCGCTTCCCCAAACTTTCTGTCCAGTATATTAACACAAAGGAGAGCACAGTCTCCTGCAGCTATGTAGAAGAGTGCTCTGGACTGTGGTACTGGTGTATATGACTGATGTGGGCTGTGGTATTGAGTGTATAAGGATGCTGTAGAATGTGGTACTGAGTGTTTAAGGCTGCTGTGGACTGTGGTACTGGGTGTATAAGGATGGTGTGGACTGTGGTACTGGGTGTGTAAGGATGCTGTGGACTGTGGTACTGGGTGTGTAAGGATGGTGTGGACTGTGGTACTGGGTGTATAAGGATAGTGTGGACTGTGGTACTGGGTGTATAAGGATGGTGTGGGCTGTAGTACTGGGTGTGTAAGGATGGTGTGGACTGTGGTACTGGGTGCATAAGGATAGTGTGGACTATGGTAATGGGTGTATAAGGATGATGTGGACTGTGATACTTGATGTATAAGATTGCTCTGGACTGTGGTACTGGGTGTATAAGGATGATGTGGACTGTGATACTTGATGTATAAGATAGCTCTGGACTGTGGTACTGGGTGTATAAGATTGCTCTGGACTGTGATACCTATTGTATAAGGATGGTGTAGACTGTGGTACTGGGTATATAAGGATGGTGTGGACTGTGGTGTTGAGTGTATAAGGATGGTGTGGACTGAGGTACTGGGTGTGTTAGGATGGTGTGGACTGTGGTACTGGGTGTATAAGGATAGTGTGGACTATGGTAATGGGTGTATAAGGATGGCATGGACTGTGGTACTGGGTGTATAAGGATAGTGTGGACTATGGTAATGGGTGTATAAGGATGATGTGGACTGTGATACTTGATGTATAAGATTGCTCTGGACTGTGGTACCTATTGTATAAGGATGGTGTGGACTGTGTTACTGGGTGTATAAGGGTGGTATGGACTGTGGTACTGGGTGTATAAGGGTGGTATGGACTGTGGTACTGGGTGTATAAGGATGGCGGGAACTGTGGTACGGAGTGTATAGGGTTTCTGTGGACTGATAGCAAAGGTTGAATGTGGTTCTTTTAACATTTCTAATATCACAGAAAGGCCACAAACAAAGGAAGGTAAGCAAATGTGAATGGACATGAATTCTTAGTTCCAGCCTTCAGCTGAATGAAGCGTCAGTAGGTGAAAGGTCTCTGTTTTTCTATCACTTACACTATATTACCAAAAGTATTGGGACGCCGGCCTTTACACACACATGAACTTTAATGGCATCCCATCGTGTGAATGAGGCCTTAGGCTGTTGTTACTTCAGAAGTTTACAGTCACATTGTATATTTTTGGCTCTTTTAATGGAATAGGTAACTTGGTGTTTGCACTCTGAGTCAATATACTTTAGCAATGTAACTATTAGACTGCCGTTACTTCAGAAGTACACAGTTGCATTGTATTGGACTATTTTAATGGACTAGGTAACTTAGTGATTGCACTTTAGGAACATAGCTTCATCCCTTTCCCCTACAGTGGTGAGATTTAAAGTGCTTCTGGAATGGGAAAACCTAAACAACTCATTAAATCTGTATCCAGTCAGACAGGCCCATAAACTACATAGCTGTTGGTAGATCTAAAGGGAATTGAATGCTTATATTGTATTGAGTATGGAAGCTTTACAGTTATTGTCACCCCAAATCTTGAACCCTCTTCCCCCCCTATCCTTAAAGGAGAACTATGAGGTGAGTGCTTTTCACTCCATCCTCATTGTTCTAGCCGACCTGTGACAATGAGACTGTCACAGGTCGGCTCAGTAGATCGGGAGGTGAGCGAACACATACCGGCGTTCGCTCACCTCTCGATCCTGTCACGGCTCTCTGCCATGACAGGGGAGCGGCTGGATTCCCCCCTCCCCGCTCCGATCCTCCAGCGCTGACTGGCGGAACGGACGGGGAGGGGGCGGGTACAGCTGGCTCTGCCTCTAGATAGGCAGAGCCAGCTGTCAGTCACGCAGCTGGGCGGATCCAGACATAATTGTCGGGATACGCTCCGGCTGCGGCGTCTCAGTATACCGCGAGCTGTAGCTCCCTATATACTGAGCCTAGGGTGATGGGAGGACGCTAGTTTGTGTCCTCCCGTTACCCTTAGGAGAACTATGGGGAAAAGCCCTGACCCCATAGTTCTCCTTTAACACTTAAAGCCCAACTCTGTTTTATGTAGGCAGGATACCGCACCCCGCTCCAATATGTGTACATATATATTGGGAGAACCTGTAAAAGTCATACATAAACACAACGTAACTATTGTAAAGCGGCATTGTGTTTCTTTGACTCCATTAGTGGAATAGGTAACTTGGTGTATGCACCCTGAGGCTGTAGCTTAGACCACCCCCATTGCCTGGATGCCTTCTGCTCCTTTCTTTAGCACCAGGAGGTGTGTCCATGACAGCCTGGGCTCACAGGAAGTGCTTTGAATAATGCTGGTTGTAAGCTTCCTATAGGAACTCTAGCAAAACAAGCTGGTTACAGTTAAAATCCATACACGAGGGCTTTCTTACATGACAAATGTTTGTAATTGTGTAAAGTCGCTCTTGGGATCCATGCCACACTGACAGCCTGTACAGTGGCACTCTATTCACTACTGCAGCTTCCTGTGCCACCTGCCTTCTCATTGGACAGTTAAAGGGCAACAAAAACTGCTGAGATTCTCAATTCCAGCGAAGCTCTGAGCCATCCCTAAAATGGCTTCCAGTGCCTGAAAACATTAAGGGGGTTATTCACAGAAGGGTGAAGAGTTTGGAGAAGGCCGGAGAAGTGAACAATCTAGGCCAAAATAGCTGATTTGGACAAATTCTCCAATTCAGGTCACTGTCCAGTTCAGCGATGTTGTCCTAGATTGTTCACTTCTCCGGCCTTCTCCAAACTCTTCACCCTTTTGTGAATAACCCTGTAAATCTCTATCACTGTGCAGTGCAATACATTGTGATCGGCTTACATTGCACACATCCACAGTCTCATATTGATACCTGCTGTGGAGCCCTATTAACACTTGCTAGCTTGTGAACGCGCACAGCATTCCTGCACATTCACATAGGGACGCCCCCTTCATTTCAATAGGCTGGCCTACAGTCAACATGCCCAATCTGAGGTGCCATTACCAATGATGTGTGTTTTCCGCGTAGCAAGTGTGATTGGGGCTGACCATTTAAAGACAGATTTCAGACGGTGCTATCAGTCGTTATAAAATACGTTTCGGTAAACAAATACATGTCTGGACTAAGAGTTTTAAGATTTCATAGAGCTTTAATATGCATTGTGATTGAATGAGATGTTTGATTGATTTGAAAAGCTGCCCTCCGGGGCCCTCCGGGTCTATAGAAGGCTGGAGATAATTAACTCGGTAACTGCGGCTGTATAAAACTGCATCGTGGTTGACTGAATGAAAGTTGGAACTCCAGTCAGGAA
>NW_017307210.1:183510-191522 GCF_000935625.1 Nanorana parkeri
GGGGTGGGCAGGGGGGGGGGGGGGGGGGGGTACGGCCAGTACTGGTGTAAGGGGCCCAGGCGGCTAGGGGGGCCCAGGCTCCAAGCAAGCATTTTTGTCATAAATTATTATGGACAGATGAATTAGTTAGGTTCCGGGCCCCCCCTGTGCTATTGGTACCTTCCTGGTTACGTTCAGGGGCGGAGTTTTTATTCCTGGGCAGAAGCACCGAAGACCAAGGCTGGAGTGGAGCACAGCTGCTGCCTCCTGCTTCCTTTCCTTAGTAAAATGAGACACCGTCCGATAGAGCTGCAGCTAACGATTATTTTCAAAATCGATTAGTTAGCCGATTATTAAGTTCGATTAATCGGTTAATCGGATAAACAATCAAATACATTTTTAAAAATGGCTCCAGTGATGGACTACTAGTTTGTATTGAGATTGCACTCCATCACAGGAGCAAGATTGGAGCGGTAGAAGTAAATAAAAAAGGAAAGAAAAAAAAAATAGTGGTGTGCAATATAGTGAAAAGGAAAGTGTAAAATTATACAGCAATGAATGCAGAATGGCACCGGCTATAGAGGACTACAAATCCCAGCAATAGTACATTATAGCTGGCGGTATTCTGCATTGCACTGTATAATGTACTGTTGCTGGGTTTTGTAGTCCTCTATAGCTGATGGTACATTGTGCTGTATATTATACATAGGAATACAAATCCCAGCAATACATTGTACACTGTAAGCGCACAGCGTGTGTGGAGCCGTGAACAGGGCCAACTGATCAGAAGCCGATTAATCGATTATTGAAAAAGTTGACAACTTTTTCAATAATCGATTATAATCGATTATGTCGATTAGTTGTTGCAGCCCTACCGTCCGACCGATGGTCCTACGCGGGTGGGGGGGAAGGGGGAAACACTGACTGACGCTGAAAGGAGGAGGGAGTGAGCCTGAGAGACACCATCAATACTGAGAGGGGGGGAGAGTGAGAGACACTGACTGATACTGAGAGGAGGGGGGGAAAAGTGAGCCTGAGAGACACCATCGATGCTGAGAGAGCAGGGGGGAGAGAGAGACAACGACCGACGCTGGGGGCGGGGGGCAGGCCTAAAGCTGTGTAAGGGGCCCCACAATTCCTGATGGCTGCCCTGGTTGGAGTACTAGATGTGCGGAAGCCAGTAAGGGCCCGGTCATACTATAGTGTTGTGCCGAGTGCACGTTATGACACAGTGCACCTAGTGTGAACGGGCCCTCAGACTTGTAACGACCAACCAGACTCCAAAGAACATATTGTATATCACTTTGTAAATGTATATCTTTGTCACGGTAATGAAGTTATGAGTTTGTCATATAGCTTGTTTGTCAACAGAATGTCTATTTCACAGCTCTGCCCATTGACCTGTCACTTGGTGGTGTGTTAGGTCTGTTATTTCCATTTTAGGATATCATTCCTACATGGCGTCTGAAACATAGAAAAAGGCCGAGTGGTCCCACAAGTCTGTCCCTTTAAAAAACCTTTTTGTCCGAGTACAGCGGTACCTCGGTACACAAACTCCGCATCGGGTGACGAACACAGCCGCAGCCATCTTCCCCGCTCTGACACGTGGCCGTGGCTTCCTCTAGTCGAGGTCTGATCACAGTTTGATTCGGTTCGCGACCAGAATCATAGAACGGATTAAGTTTGTGAACCGAGGTACCACTGTATCTATGTTAGTCCCAAGCATGTTTAAATCCACTTATGGTTGACTGACTCACTAGACCTTTGGAGTCTGTTCCGAGTACCAGCTACTCTTTCTGTAAAATAATAACTTTCTAGGGTTTGTTCTGATCTTTCCTCCTTCTAGGTTGAGGTCATGTCCTCGTGTTCTTGATGTCAGCTTCATATTGTAAATCCTGCCTTCCCGAATCTTATTCACACCCTTCATGGATTTAAAGGTTCCAGTCTTGTCCTTCCTTTCCCTTCTTTCCTCCACACTGGACATATTAAGTTCCTGCAGTCACTCCTGATATGTTTTATCCCTCGGACCTTCTCTGGACTCATTCTATCTTATCAATTTCTCTATCTTAGTGAGGTTTCCAGAACTAGACCCAGTATTCTAAATGAGGTCTAACTAGAGGTCTATATAGAGGAATCAGGACCTCCTTCCTCCTGCTGGGGATCCCTCTAGTGATAATAAAGCTCTATATAGAGGGATCAGGACCTCCTTTATCCTACTGGGGACCCCCTCTAGTGATAATAAAGATCTATATAGAGGAATCAGGACCTCCTTCCTCCTGCTGGAGATCCCTCTAGTGATAATAAAGATCTATATAGAGGGATCAGGACCTCCTTTATCCTACTGGGGACCCCCTCTAGTGATAATAAAGGTCTATATAGAGGGATCAGGACCTCCTTTATCCTACTAGGGATCCCTCTAGTGATAATAAAGATCTATATAGAGGAATCAGGACCTCCTTCCTCCTGCTGGAGATCCCTCTAGTGATAATAAAGATCTATATAGAGGGATCAGGACCTCCTTCTTCCTGAAAAAAACATTTTTTTTGGTTTTGTGTTCCGTTTTTTTCTGGTGAGGAAGGGATTGAAGCTCTGTAGAGTTTTACTTTTTTTTGTTGCTTTAGGTATAGTTTAAGTAAAGTCGATGGACGCCTGCTCCCCCAGATGAGATTGATTATAAATATCAAGGCAATGTTTAATTATTATAGGCAGTGGCGTAACAATAGCCATAGCGACTCAGGCGGCCGCTATGGGGCCCGGGCACAGGGGGGCCCGGCCAGGGCATCCCTCTGATGCCGTGTGGGCCGCCTGGGTCGCTATGGCATATCAGGGTGCTGGCTGTCACTGGCGGCTGTGAAAAGGAACGTGCCGCTGTCAGTGATGTGTGCAGCGGCGCGTTCCTCCTCAGAGCAGCTGCGGAGCTGTGTCAGTGACAGCCAGGAACTGCTGCAGAAGAGGCTGGACCCGGCGTTTGCAGCGAAGAAGGAGGCGTGGCCCGGCGACCTAAGAGCAGGAGGGGCCAGTGATTTAAGAGGAGGCTGGGCCCATCGATAGAAGAGGAGACAGGGCACGTCGATAGAAGAGGAGGCGGGGCCCTGGGACGGAAGAGGAGGAGCGGCCCTGCGATCACGTAGGCGGACCGCGCTGACAGGTAAGAGGTGTGCAGCCCACCTGAGACCCTGCAGAGCCCACCATAGAGAGTCTATGGTGGGCTCTGCAGGGTCACTCTCAGGTGGGCTGTTTGGTATATCAGGTGGGCTCTGCAAGTGGCATAACTAGCAATCACCGGGCCCCATACAACATTTTGCTATGGGGCCCTGTGATTTCTAGTTACGCCCCCTGCTTAGGAGCCCTGTTGGCTTTTATGTCTGTCTGTGTCCCCATTGGAAAGTTCCCCTCACTTCCTATCTTGGTGACAACACTAATGAGGGTGATTCTTCTCGTCAGCCGGAGTCTAATTCTAAAGTGTATCTAAAGCAAAAACTTTTTTGTTGTTTTAGGTATACTTTAAGTAAAGTCGATGGACGCCTGCTCCCCCAGATGAGATTGATTATAAATATCAAGTCGATGTTTCATTAATATGGGCCAATCGAAATTGCAAACCCAGGTTTCAAATGACAATGTCAAACCCTATTGCATGTAGTATACGTGTCATATATTTACAAAATATAAGGAAAAGGTTACTGGATCATACATTAAAACAGCAGATTTAATTTTTTTTTTTTACTTCTTAATACCACCCTTCTTTCCTTCTCAGATTTTGCCAAATATTCACCAAGATGTCGTCTGTTTTAAGATAATGATTCAAGCTGTCCGGCGTACATCCACCAGGCGTGGTTCCGGAACACCAACGGCACTGGCGAGGGCTTCTTAAATGATACTCTTAAGGTGGCGGTTGACTTTCTGCCTTCGTAGTTCTAAAATCAACTATGCTCGTCAACGGACAACAAGTCTCAGATCTCATTTTGCTCGTCCAGTTCGTTCACGTCGTTGGTAAAACTGTCATATTCGGCCGAGCGCGTGGTCATCCCCAGGTACTGCCGCAGGAACTCGCTAAACCTTTTCTGGTTGTTCCACTTCCTGGCCGATTTTCGCACGCCGATGAAGCCGCCGTAGCGCTTCTGAAGGTCTTTCGAGGGGCCCATGAATTTCCTATAGCTGTACTTTCCCTTGACGAAACCCCCGAAGCGTTTAGACACGGCGTTCGGCGGATTTGGCAAGTCTTGGAATTCGTCGGGCCCGGTGGTCATGCCGAGCGCGGTTTCCCCTCCGTCGATGCTGGCGTCTTCTTCTTGCTCGCGGATCAGGTCGCTAATTTTGGACAATCTCTTCTCGTCCTTGATCTTACTCAAGTCGACCACTTTGGTCAGGTCGTTCAGACGCTTGAAGTTGGCGGAGAATTGGTTGTCGCTGAATGGTTTGAAGTTCTCCTCGAAACTGTCCATGCTGAGCTGTATCGAGGACTTTATGAGGACGGTTTTGCATACACCCCACATGGAACTGGAGTAGATTTTTCCTTCGCACTCCACGATGCAGAGCTGTTGATGAATAAACAAAACAGTTACATTGATATGGACAAGGCAATGCATATTTGATTGTATGTTTTGCATTCTTTGTTGTGTTTATCACATTGAACAAGAACGTGTGAATCTCCACACACGTGACACCCGGAAATCTTCTACCAATCAGAAAGAGCAGCTGCTGCAACATTTGAAGGCTCTTTGCTTGATTCAGCAGTGCTGTGAGGACTTACCTGTTACCTCCCGCTGGGTCTCGAGCCGTCGGGTGGTCTCCTTGTGCAGTGCAGAGCCCAACGGCTGCTGTGTGTGGTGTCCGCTTGTTCCATCGTTCAGAGCTGTACAGGAAGAGGCAAGAGGCAGGAGCACTGGACCGCCTCTTAAAGGGACAGCGAACGCCCCTCCAAGCAAGTGTTCTGCCCCTGGAAATGACATCATCTCATTGCCAACAGGTATATAAGCAAGCAGGGTGAGTCATTCTGTGCTTGGTTATTGTTAAAGGAGAACTATAAGATGAGTGATTTCCACTCACCTCATAGTTCTAGCCGACCTGTGACAATGAGACTGTCACAGGTCGGCTCAGTAGATCGGTGAGCGAACACATACCGGGTTCGCTCACCTCTTGATCCTGTCACGGCTCTCTGCCGTGACAGGGGGAGGGGCTGGATTCCCCTCTCCCCGCTCCGATCCGCCAGCGCTGACTGGACGGGGGAGGGGGCGGGTACAGCTGGCTCTGCCTCTAGATAGGCAGAGCCAGCTGTCACTCACGCAGCTGGGCGGATCCCGACGTCCATGTCGGGATCCGCTCCGGCTGCGGCGTCTCAGTATACCGCGAGCTGTAGCTCCCCATATACTGAGCTTAGGGTGACGGGAGGACACTAGTTTGTGTCCTCCTGTTACCCTAAGGAGAACTATGGGGAAAAGCCCTGACCCCATAGTTCTCCTTTAAGTTTGTGAACCGAGGTACCACTGTATCTATGTTAGTCCCAAGCATGTTTAAATCCACTTATGGTTGACTGACTCACTAGACCTTTGGAGTCTGTTCCGAGTACCAGCTACTCTTTCTGTAAAATAATAACTTTCTAGGGTTAGGTTTGAACTTTCCTCCGAGAGGCGAGCGAACGCCGGCATGTGTTCGCTCACGTCCCGATCGACCTGTGACAGTCTCATTGCCACAGGATCGGCTAGAACTATGAGGTGAGTGAAAAGCACCCACCTCATAGTTCTCCTTTAAGCTTGTTCTTAGAGTGCCTGGCGTTATACCTGTTTCTGACTCCTATTACCGACCCCTGGCCTGTTCCTTGACCCTGATACTTTGCTGCCTGCCCCGACCTCTGCTACGTTCAATGACTACGATTCCGGATTGTGATTTTGTTACCGTGCTCTTGTACTGCCCCTGTACTGGCTACCACTATGCAGTAGATTGTGTGTTATCCAAGTCTACTTGAGTAGAGGTACCAATCGTACTGGCAAGTCCCCAGCGTCTGGGCTCCTACCATCACCAACCTGACAAGTACACAACTCTGCCCTTGACATAAGCCAAGCACCCTCAGCAACAATAGAACTTACTTTTTAGAAGCCCTATACTCAAATTCAGTGCCGGGACAAGGTCCTTCAGCGCCCAAGGCAAAATAACTAAAGTTTGCCCCCAACCATTTTCTCCAGTTTCCAGCATATATAGCTGTAAAGACTTTCGGAAGGTACGGAACCAACCCAATTCAAACATAAAATAAAGCTCTGAGACCTACAAGAGGAAAGGGGTGGGGGGGCTCTGGATCTGCCATGGTTAAAGAGAATCGCAAATTTTTGTGAAAAGGTATGGAATAGACTCAACTGAAAACATAAAGGAAAGCTCTGAGACCTACGAGAGGAAAGGGCTGGGGGGTTCTGGATCTGAAGCGGTTAAAGAGAATTGATAACGTTTATAAAATTGTCACAATCTAGGCATTCTAATGACGGCAAAAGGGGGGCTAGAAGAAGCGGAGGAGTCCTTTAAATCATGGAGCAGAAACGTTCTCATTTATGGACTCCATCCCATCATCATCGTAGACGCCACGTTCCTTGGCATGCCACCCAGTATGAGGACAATGACCCCCAGTGAGGACAATCACCTCCGGGGGTACACAGAGCACACTTTCGGAAAACTCTGTGGTAACCTTTATGTGCTGAAAATTGCTTTGTCTGGAACATTGGAATAACAATAGACCATTTAATCCTTTTACTGCGCGGACCTTGCCAGAGAAAAAAGTATTTGTCTCGAAGTTTACACAACGGGTCACTACGGCATTAACTTGTGCGCTGGTCCGTGCGGCTCACTTGACCCGTTTGGCGGTCCTGAAGGCTTAAAAGAGCAGCATTGCAATTATGGGAATGATAAAGGAAGGAAGGAGAAATGAAACTGTTTAGTGTCAGTCGTCACGTCGCGGAAGCCGTCTCTCCCGAGCGCTCTGCAATCTGTCTGGGCGGTTGCAGCGATATTCCGCTCTGTGTTTGTCAGTCAGAAAGGATCAATTATCTCCAGACTGATTAAATATAACAAGCATTCATACAACACCTTTCACCCGTCAATTACCCGTCCTCCCGCTACGGCAAAGTAGTAATTATCAGCGTTCAGTTAAAAAGACGCACGCCTGCCTTTCGGTGTGAAACATGCCGACAGAAGACAGGAGGAGGCTTTTACTTGTCAAGTTTTACCACAGACTAGACAAAGTGCGCATCGGTGCAGTAACGGGGAGTTAAGAAGAGGATGCCAGAGCAATGCTGGCGAGAGGGGTAGTGCATGTTGGTACAGTGCCGGTGGATGGGGTAGTGTGTGTCGGTGCAGTGCCGGTGGATGGGGTAGTGTGTGCCGGCGGATGGGGTAGTGTGTGTTGGTGCAGTGCCGGTGGATGGGATAGTGCATGTTGGTTCAGTGCCGGTGGATGGGGTAGTGTGTGTCGGTGCAGTGCCGGCGGATGGGGTAGTGTGTGTCGGTGCAGTGCCGGCGGATGGGGTAGTGTGTGGCGGTGCAGTGTCGGTAGATGGGGTAGTGTGTGTCGGTGCAGTGCCGGTAGATGGGGTAGTGTGTGTCGGTGCAGTGCCGGTGGATAGGGTAGTGTGTGTCTGTGCAGTGCCGGTAGATGGGGTAGTGTGTGTCGGTGCAGTGCCGGTAGATGGGGTAGTGTGTGTCGGTGCAGTGCCGGTAGATGTGGTAGATTGTGTCGGTGGATAGGGTAGTGTGTGTCGGTGCAGTGCTGGCGGATGGGGTAGTGTGTGTCGGTGCAGTGCCGGTAGATGGGGTAGATTGTGTCGGTGGATAGGGTAGTGTGTGTCGGTGCAGTGCTGGCGGATGGGGTAGTGTGTGTCGGTGCAGTGCCGGTGGATGGGGTAGTGTGTGTCGGTGCAGTGCCAGTGGATAGGGTAGTGTGTGACGGTGGATGGGGTACTGTGTGTCGGTGCAGTGCCGGTAGATGGGGTAGTGTGTGTCGGTGGATAGGGTAGTGTGTGGCGGTGCAGTGCCGGCGGACGGGGTAGTGTGTA
>NW_017307210.1:191703-198278 GCF_000935625.1 Nanorana parkeri
TAGTGTGTGTCGGTGCAGTGCCGGCGGAAGGGGTAGTGTGTGTCGGTGCAGTGTCTGTAGATGGGGTAGTATGTGTCGGTGCAGTGCCGATGGATAGGGTAGTGTGTCGGTGCAGTGCCGATGGATAGGGTAGTGTGTCGGTGCAGTGCCGGTGGATGGGGTAGTGTGTGTCGGTACAGTGCCGGTAGATGGGGTAGTGTGTGTCGGTACAGTGCCGGTAGATGGGGTAGTGTGTGTCGGTGCAGTGCCGGCAGATGGTGTAGTGTGTGTCGGTGCAGTGCCGATGGATGGGTTAGTGTGTGTCGGTGCAGTGCCGGCGGAAGGGGTAGTGTGTGTCGGTGCAGTGTCTGTAGATGGGGTAGTATGTGTCGGTGCAGTGCCGATGGATAGGGTAGTGTGTCGGTGCAGTGCCGATGGATAGGGTAGTGTGTCGGTGCAGTGCCGGTGGATGGGGTAGTGTGTGTCGGTACAGTGCCGGTAGATGGGGTAGTGTGTGTCGGTACAGTGCCGGTAGATGGGGTAGTGTGTGTCGGTGCAGTGCCGGCAGATGGTGTAGTGTGTGTCGGTGCAGTGCCGATGGATGGGTTAGTGTGTGTCGGTGCAGTGCCGGCGGAAGGGGTAGTGTGTGTCGGTGCAGTGTCTGTAGATGGGGTAGTATGTGTCGGTGCAGTGCCGATGGATAGGGTAGTGTGTCGGTGCAGTGCCGATGGATAGGGTAGTGTGTCGGTGCAGTGCCGGTGGATGGGGTAGTGTGTGTCGGTACAGTGCCGGTAGATGGGGTAGTGTGTGTCGGTACAGTGCCGGTAGATGGGGTAGTGTGTGTCGGTGCAGTGCCGGCAGATGGTGTAGTGTGTGTCGGTGCAGTGCCGGCAGATGGTGTAGTGTGTGTCGGTGCAGTGCCGGCGGAAGGGGTAGTGTGTGAGACAGGGGACAAAGCGTTGTCACCCCATAACAGGAAGTGCCTGAACAAGCACCTCCATGGCGGGATCACCAGGGATCATTTTAATAACAGCTGATTACCAATGGCATTATGTAAAGGTCATGTGAGGTCTTAGTGCCGGGTCCGCCTCCACTTCTCTGCGCACCCGTAAGGCCGGCGCCAGCTGGGAAATCACATCACACGGAACATTTCATCTGTTTTTCTGCCATAATTGTTTTATTTCTTGTGAATTGCGTTCTGGGGAATAAAATGCATTCGGGAGCCTCGTTGTCAATCGTCTCCCTAAAGTGGTAAAAAGTGTTTACAAGGCCGACAACAACCGTACTTAGCGGGCAAAATGCGCAAAATGTTATTCTGGGATGTCGCGCGGACGTTCTTCATTTCAGCGTTTAGAGCAGCGAGGCCGAAAAGTGGAAATTTAATACAAAATAATGGAATAAATTGAACCGGATACCAAAAATAAGAATCTCGCCGGGACATTCCTTATTTTAGACCCAGTGACATCATCACTGGGTCCCTATGCTTCTCTTTGTAATGCAGGCAGATCATGGCCAGTGGGAGGGGCCAGCAGGGTGCTGTCGTGTCTGCATAGTGCTCAGTACTACGCTCAGGCACCTTCCCTATGCAATGCAGGCAGATCGCGGCTGGTGGGAGGGGCCGGCAGGTGCCTCAAAGCGGGGACCGGGTGACACCCCGCCGTGACGTCATAGCTTATGCGCGTGACGTCGCCACGTGTGTGCACGATGACGTCATTGTGCATGCGTGGTTATCTAATTGACACCTGCCGGCGGACATCTTGGTAGAGGGGACGTTCACCTGGCGGGATGGGTCCATGACCGAGTGCCCGTCTTCTTTACAGGGGGTGACACCAAAATGACTGTCAGTCAATGGTGACTCCAATGGTGTCACCCAGGTGCGGGCCACACCCCCTTTGTGACGCCACTGGGTGGATGTCTATCTGGAGGTGTTCCTAGGCAGGTTTTATTTGCATGCAGACCCCCCCCCCATGTGATGCTGAACCTCCATGTTTGAAAGAACTGAAAAGCAAAGGAAAGTGGTTGGCCAGGGACAGTCAGGCTGGGGAGGAAAGAACTAGATGATGCCAGGAAATGTGGGGGGCTCTATGCATTGCTGCAGCTTCTAATGCACATCATAGATCCAAAGAAGTGAAAGTGACCCGATTATACCCCGAACCCTAAGGAGGACTCTAGATAAAGATATAAAACCGCTCTTCAGTTCCCATTGTCCCTTCAAATGCCAGGAAACCATATTACAGTTCAGCCAGGCATTGAAAACCTGATGCCATGTGGTCCTATAACACAGCCGGTGTGAGTGGGCTGTACAAAGACCTCACATGTCTACACCACATGGACATCTGACCATCACATCTATATGAGCATTCCAAAACCATGGATAGTAATATGGAGTTGCCTCCTTTGTGGCTACAACGGCCTCCACTCTACTGGGAACCTTTCCACAAGGTTTTGGAGGGTGCCTGTGGGAATTTGTCCCATTTGTGAGGTCAGGTGCTGACGGTGGATGAGAAGACCCAGCTCACAATCAGCATTTCAATTCATCCCAAAGGTGTTCAGTAGGGTTGAGGTCGGGGCTCCGTGTAGGACATTCGAGTTCCTCCACCAAACTGGTCACACCATGTCTCTATGGAGCTGGCTTTGTACACAGGGGACAGTCATGGTGGAATAGAAAAGAGTCTTCAACAAATTGTGACCACAAGGCTGGAAGAGCACAATTGTCTACAATGTCTTTGTATTATTTAATATTAACAGAACCTTCACTGGAGACACCTGAACTCCATGTTTTGGCCCATATAGTAGGTGCCGTAGTCAAGTGTCTTCAGACTTTTGACCATATAGAAGGTATGATGGTGTGGTGTCCACAAACCTTGGGCCATATAAAAGGTATGATGGTGCGGTGTCCACAAACTTTGGCCCGTATAGAAGGTATGAGGGTGTGGTGTCCATAAACTTTGGCCCGTATAGAAGGTATGATGGTGTGGTGTCCACAAACCTTGGCTCCTAATGAAGGTATGAGGGTGTGGTGTCCACAAACCTTGGGCCATATAGAAGGTATGATGGAGTGGCGCCTACAAACTTTGGCCCATATAGGAGGTATGATGGTGCGGTGTCCACAAACTTTGGCCCGTATAGAAGGTATGATGGAGTGGTGCCCACAAACTTTGGCCCGTATAGAAGGTATGATGGTGTGGTGTCCACAAACCTTGGCTCCTAATGAAGGTATGAGGGTGTGGTGTCCACAAACCTTGGGCCATATAGAAGGTATGATGGTGCGGTGTCCACAAACCTTGGGCCATATAGAAGGTATGAGGGTGTGGTGTCAACAAACCTTGGGCCATATCGAAGGTATGATGGTGCGGTGTCCACAAACTTTGACCCATATAGCAGGTATGATGGAGTGGTGTCCACAAACTTTGGCCCATATTGAAGGTATCATGGTGTGGTGTCTACAAACCTTGGCTCATGTAGAAGGTATGAGGGTGTGGTGTCTACAAACCTTGGGCCATATAGAAGGTATGATGGTGCGGTGTCCACAAAAATGTACCCATATAGCAGGTATGATGGAGTGGTGTCCACAAACTTTGGCCCATATTGAAGGTATGAGGCTGTGGTGTCTACAAACCTTGTTCCCTATAGAAGGTATGATGGTGTGGTGCCCACAAACCTTGGGCCATATAGAAGATATGATGGTGTGGTGTCCACAAACCTTGGGCCATATAGAAGGTATGATGGTGTGGTGTCCAGCATTCATTTAGACCTGCAGCTAAAATCTCACCGCCCATCTTCCAGCCTAAAAATCTCAGCCATTCGCTTTAATGGAATGTTTTTTTATTTGTTTTTTATTTTAAACACAATAAATGTCAAGTGAGACGAACAAAGAAATGATTCCTCTGAACGTCTGGTAAAAGCTTTCGAATGGCGTTCCCTTGTTTGAATAAAAAATGCCGCATTTGTAAAGAAAGAGCAACCACGGAGCGCAGAGGAAGACGATGGCGGATAATGCGAGGCATCAAAGCTAATTAGCTTATACAAAGCGCGTTTCAGACGATTGCATGTTCAAAGAGCGAGTTATTTCAATTAAATGCAAATCAATGCGGGATTATTGCATTGCCGCATGCGGCTCATAACCAGGCTCTCCATTTCCCTGACATTCCCTGCCAGCTTCGGATGTGCCCTGGAGGGGGGTGTACGAGATCCTTTATGTGCTTAGATGTTCAGGCGGTTCTTCTATTACAGGGGCGCCCGTTAGGTCGATCGCGTAGTGATCTCTGGTAGATCGCGATGTCCTGGGGCTTCTCCTCTGGATCCCCGCTGCTCTTCCGGTGGAGATCCGAGGAGAAGTGAAGGAACCGCTGCAGCCTGCGGAGGAGAAGGCCGTTGTCACAGAACTAAGGCCGAGGTATGATGGTGCGGTGTCCACAAACTTTGACCCATATAGCAGGTATGATGGAGTGGTGTCCACAAACTTTGGCCCATATTGAAGGTATCATGGTGTGGTGTCTACAAACCTTGGCTCATGTAGAAGGTATGAGGGTGTGGTGTCTACAAACCTTGGGCCATATAGAAGGTATGATGGTGCGGTGTCCACAAACTTTGACCCATATAGCAGGTATGATGGAGTGGTGTCCACAAACTTTGGCCCATATTGAAGGTATGAGGCTGTGGTGTCTACAAACCTTGTTCCCTATAGAAGGTATGATGGTGTGGTGCCCACAAACCTTGGGCCATATAGAAGATATGATGGTGTGGTGTCCACAAACCTTGGGCCATATAGAAGGTATGATGGTGTGGTGTCCAGCATTCATTTAGACCTGCAGCTAAAATCTCACCGCCCATCTTCCAGCCTAAAAATCTCAGCCATTCGCTTTAATGGAATGTTTTTTTATTTGTTTTTTATTTTAAACACAATAAATGTCAAGTGAGACGAACAAAGAAATGATTCCTCTGAACGTCTGGTAAAAGCTTTCGAATGGCGTTCCCTTGTTTGAATAAAAAATGCCGCATTTGTAAAGAAAGAGCAACCACGGAGCGCAGAGGAAGACGATGGCGGATAATGCGAGGCATCAAAGCTAATTAGCTTATACAAAGCGCGTTTCAGACGATTGCATGTTCAAAGAGCGAGTTATTTCAATTAAATGCAAATCAATGCGGGATTATTGCATTGCCGCATGCGGCTCATAACCAGGCTCTCCATTTCCCTGACATTCCCTGCCAGCTTCGGATGTGCCCTGGAGGGGGGTGTACGAGATCCTTTATGTGCTTAGATGTTCAGGCGGTTCTTCTATTACAGGGGCGCCCGTTAGGTCGATCGCGTAGTGATCTCTGGTAGATCGCGATGTCCTGGGGCTTCTCCTCTGGATCCCCGCTGCTCTTCCGGTGGAGATCCGAGGAGAAGTGAAGGAACCGCTGCAGCCTGCGGAGGAGAAGGCCGTTGTCACAGAACTAAGGCCGAGCGGTGAGGAGAGAGAGAGAGAGAGAGACGCTCGGCCAGGATCTGACAGCCGGCGCCTCTCTCTCTCCTCACCGCTCGCCCTTAGTTCTGTGACAGCGGCTCCCTCCTCCGCCCCCCCACCGCTGCAGCGGTTTCTTCACTTCTCCTCGGATCCCCCGCTGCCTCTGCCCGGGAGATCGGCGAGGATCTAGAGGAGAAGCTGAGCCCCCGTGTGCGTGGCCGAGCGGCAGAGGATCGGTACATATCATTGATCCTCTGTGCAGGACAAACACTGGAGCGCTCGTCTGATCACTCCAGTGTTTGTAAATAACTGGGAACACATAGTACTATGTGTTACCAGTTATGAATGAACAGGATGTGACTTACATCACTTCCTGTTCATTCATGAGTTTCTCAATGGGGATCAGTACAGAGGCTCCTCCCCAATCAGAAACTGGATGAAACCTCTGTGCTTTCCATTCATTTAGAACAGAAGCTGCAGAAAATGAGATTGAGGACTTTGTGTCCTCAATTTCTTTTTCTATTTGAAAAGGGAAATATCAGGGGGCTGTTTAGACCCCCCGATATTTCCCCAAAATCCCCCCAACAGTAAAAATGTCGGACACACGAGCACTGCGGGAGGACAAGACGCCAGGGCCTCTAGGAATGCAAGCCGGCCGACTCCCTGCTTTCAGGGGACGGGAGGGGGTGTGGGGTTGTATTGAAGTCAATGGCACCGCAGCCATGCCGACCCCCGACCCCGCCCACAGCACGATCGCCCGCACTCGGAACGCAGGCACATTAGTGCCTGCATTCCGGTCCAGTGCGATCTGCAAAAATAGTGCTTGCAGCATTTTTGCGGATCGCACTGGACTGGAACACAGGCACTAATGTGCCTGGGTTCCGGGTGCTGACGATCGCAGTGTGGGCGTGGGGCGTGGCTGTGGTGCCATTGACTTCAATGCACCACCACGCCCCCTCCCATCCCTGAATGGGAGGGATCTTCTATTAGGTGGATCTTCTATTGAGGAATCTTCTATTAGGGGGATCTTCTATTGAGGGATCTTCTATTAGGTGGATCTTCTATTGAGTGATCTTCTATTAGGGGGATCTTCTATTAGGGGGATCTTCTATTAGGGGGATCTTCTATTAGGGGGATCTTCTATTA
>NW_017307210.1:199912-200611 GCF_000935625.1 Nanorana parkeri
CATTCCGGTCCAGTGCGATCTGCAAAAATAGTGCTTGCAGCATTTTTGCGGATCGCACTGGACTGGAACACAGGCACTAATGTGCCTGGGTTCCGGGTGCTGACGATCGCAGTGTGGGCGTGGGGCGTGGCTGTGGTGCCATTGACTTCAATGCACCACCACGCCCCCTCCCATCCCTGAATGGGAGGGATCTTCTATTAGGTGGATCTTCTATTGAGGAATCTTCTATTAGGGGGATCTTCTATTGAGGGATCTTCTATTAGGTGGATCTTCTATTGAGTGATCTTCTATTAGGGGGATCTTCTATTAGGGGGATCTTCTATTAGGGGGATCTTCTATTAGGGGGATCTTCTATTAGGTGGATCTTCTATTGAGTGATCTTCTATTAGGGGGATCTTCTATTAGGGGGATCTTCTATTGAGGGATCTTCTATTAGGTGGATCTTCTATTAGGTGGGTCTTCTATCAGGTGGATCTTCTATCAGGTGGATCAAACTAAGATCCTTCAGTTCAGCAGTTTTCCACTCAGGCAAACCCCCAGAACTACATCTCCAAATATCCTTTTCCTTGTGTTTGGGTTCTTGGGAGCAAAGCCATGCTTCATTGGCTCTCAAGAGCCCGAACACAAGGAAAGACTTTAAGGAGCCATGGAGGCATGGTATCACAGGGAAAGAAATCAATGTATGTGTGTGACAAGGGG
>NW_017307210.1:200727-202518 GCF_000935625.1 Nanorana parkeri
GAGCTCTGTAGTCCCTACACGCTACACGCGTCCTTCTTTATATTACGGGCCTGGATACAATAGAAGACGTTCGTGACCCTAAAACACAGTTTGGAAAATCCCCGTTTTATACTACCGCCGCAGGAACCCGCCATCATTTCTCATTAACTAAACGCCTTTTTCTTTTTGCCTTAAGCTCGCGCAAGCGAACGCTGGGGTAGGAAAATACCTCGGCGGGATATTTCCACCTCAATGGCTGATGCGTCAAATCATCTCCGAGAGCTGTCGGCTGACAGGGGTTAAATGGGGAATCGTACAAAAACAACCCTGTTATCCGCGCGGCTGAAGGCGGCCATTGTGAAAACGAAGCCGTTGAATCTTAAATGGCCAATTACACCGAATCACCAATGTGCTGATTTCCATTGATTTGAATATACGAGCCGAGGTCATTATTACAGGCAATTTCTTCGCGTCTCCTCAAAGAGACCGTGCCATTGAACTCCAGCAAACAATGAGCAGTCGCTTGGGCTCCCGGATCCCGGCCTCGTATTGCGTGAGAAGAGAAAAGAAGGTGGCGGGGAGAAGAAAAGGAGCCGGCTTCAAACATCCGCGTTCCCAGTATCTATCGCACAACGGGCGCGTTACATTCTTCCTGTTATTATTAAGGAGGCCGCAGGTGGCTGAGTATCGTCAGGGCAGCCATCAGGAATTGTGGGGCCCCTTACACAGCTTTAGGCCTCCCCCCCCCAGCGTCGGTCGGTGTCTCTCTCTCCTCCCCGCTCTCTCAGTATCGATGGTGTCTCTCAGGCTCACTCTTCCCCCCCTTCTCTCAGTATCAGTCAGTGTCTCTCTCTCCCCCCCCCTCTCAGTGTCGATGGTGTCTCTCAGGCTCACTCCCTCCTCCTTTCAGCGTCAGTCAGTGTTTCTCACTCTCCCCTCCTCCCCCACCATCGGTCGGACGGTGTCTCATTTTACTAAGGAATGGAAGCAGGATGCAGAAGCTGTGCTCCACTCCAGCCTTGGTCTTCGGTGCTTCTGCCCAGGAATAAAAGCTCCGCCCCTGAACGTAATCAGGAAGGTACCAATAGCACAGGGGGGCCCGGAACCTAACTAATTCATCTGTCCATAATAATCTATAACAAAAATGCTTGCTTGGAGCCTGGGCCCCCCTAGCCGCCTGGGACCCTTACACCAGTACTGGCCGTACCCCTCTGATGGCAGCCTTGAGTATCGTTACAGCATATCTAAGTCCGAGGAGGAGAATGTAACATATTGCAGCTTGCCAGTCCTTAGAGGTGGCGGCTGCATTAGCTTTCTTTTTTTTTTTTTTCAGGCTAAGTATATTTTCTGCAAGTACAGAAAATATAACCCTACCAGAAATCCTGCCCTGCCAGAAATCCGGTGTCAATGTCACTTCCTGTGAACTGGTGCTGGTGGTGGTTGTTGTTACAGGATGCAAGAATGTACTCAATCAGTGGGGTAACAACCAGGCGGCCGCTATGGGGCCCGGGGCACAGTGGGGCCCGGCCAGATGCCGTGCGGGCCGCCTGGGTCGCTATGGCATGCTCTGCTGGTGGCTTTCACTGGCGGCTCTGAAGAAGAATGCCCTGCTGTTAAGATCACTGACAGTAATCTGTGCAGCAGCGCGTTCCTCTCCACAGAGTCAATGAGAGCCAGCAGCGGCGGTAGAGCAGGCTGGACCCGGCAGTGGAGGAGGAGGCAGGGCCCGTGGTCGGCAACAGGGGAGGAGGAGGGGCCCGGTGACAGAAGGAGGAGGGGCCCATCAGCGACGGTGGAGGCAAAGAATGCGGA
>NW_017307210.1:203318-205166 GCF_000935625.1 Nanorana parkeri
ACCCAGGCGGCCGCTATGGGGCCCGGGGCACAGTGGGGCCCGGCCAGATGCCGTGCGGGCCGCCTGGGTCGCTATGGCATGCTCTGCTGGTGGCTTTCACTGGCGGCTCTGAAGAAGAATGCCCTGCTGTTAAGATCACTGACAGTAATCTGTGCAGCAGCGCGTTCCTCTCCACAGAGTCAATGAGAGCCAGCAGCGGCGGTAGAGCAGGCTGGACCCGGCAGTGGAGGAGGAGGCAGGGCCCGTGGTCGGCAACAGGGGAGGAGGAGGGGCCCGGTGACAGAAGGAGGAGGGGCCCATCAGCGACGGTGGAGGCAGAGAATGTGGACAGGTAAGGAGTGCGACCGGCCCACCTGAGGGTGACCCTCAGGTGGGCTGTGGGGGATCTCAAGTGAGCTCTGCAAGGGGTATAACTAGAAATCACGGGGTCCCATACCAAATTTTGATATGGGGCCCTGTGATTTCTAGTTACGCCCCTGCATACATACATACAAGCAGCTCAGGAACAAATTTTAAAACCCTCGTGTTAAAGAGGGTAGACGCCAGATTTGCACACGAGGGTTTTAAAATTTGTTCCTGAGCTGCTTGTGCCGGCCGGATTTTTTTGCCTGTGTAAGTTACTACTTGTAATAAAGCTATATGTTTTTACTCGCTTCACTATGAGGGCCAGTGGCGTAACAACCGGGGGTGCAGCAGGGGCGCGAGCCCCGGGCGAAAAGTGAAGGGGGGGCGCCGGCCGAAAATTGCACTTTCGGCTAAATGCCGAAAGTGACATTTTCCTGCCGTTTTGCCGGCGCGATCAGCGCTTTGATATATATTTTTCTCGATCGTTGAAAGGATTCTTCCATTCTCTTTTAGAGCTGCTTTAGGTTTTAATTTACAATACATATTTCCACTTTAGTCTCTTTTCCAGAAGCGTGGATTATCTATTTTTCAAAAAGAAGAACATGCATGTGGCGTCATGTGATGTCATGCACCCCGCCTTCAGGGTGTGTTTTTTTTCCATTTTTTATTCTTTTTTATTTATTTTGAATTACATTTTTTGTTTAACTGGGGGGGGGTCCCTGACATTTCCCTTTTAAAATAAAAAAAGAAATTGAGGACACAGAGTCCTCAATCTCTTTTTCTGCAGCCTCTGTCCTAAATGAATGGAGAGCACAGAGAGAGGCTTCCCGAAATTCATTAAGAAACTATTTGCTATCACCAGTTTCTGAATGGGGAGAAGCCTCTGTACTGAGTGCTACTACAAATTCAGAAACTCATGACTGAACAGGACGTGATGTAAAGCACTTCCTGTTCATTCATAACTGGGGACACATAGTACTTTGTGTCCCCAGTTATTTACAAACACTGGAGTGATCAGCTAATTACTCCAGTGTTTTCCCCTACAGGATCGGTACATATCACTGGTATTTCCTGATCCTCCCACTCTCCCTCCTGAGCCGCTTGGCACAGTCTACAGCTTTCCTGCAGCTTCTTCTCAGATCCCTGCTGCTCTCCCCCGCCTGTATGGGCAGAGGTAGCGGGGATCTGAGGAGAAGTGAAGCACTGAAGCCGGCAGGGGGGGTGGGGGGGAGCAGTGGAGGAGGAAGTGCTGTCACAGCTGCATGGAGGAGTGGTGAGGATAGAGCCACTCGGCCAAGATCTGACTCTCTCTCTCTCTCTCTCTCCTCACCGCTCGTCCATCCTGAAGTGACAGCGCCTCCTCCTCATCCCCCTGCTTCAGCGCTTCACTTCTCCACTGGTTTCCCGCTGCCGCTGCCCATACAGGTGGGGCAGAGCAGCAGGGACCCAGAGGAGAAGCTGCAGGCTATGCCACCCCACTTCTCCCTGCAGCACTGAGCCCTG
>NW_017307210.1:205325-207089 GCF_000935625.1 Nanorana parkeri
ATCTGACTCTCTCTCTCTCTCTCTCTCCTCACCGCTCGTCCATCCTGAAGTGACAGCGCCTCCTCCTCATCCCCCTGCTTCAGCGCTTCACTTCTCCACTGGTTTCCCGCTGCCGCTGCCCATACAGGTGGGGCAGAGCAGCAGGGACCCAGAGGAGAAGCTGCAGGCTATGCCACCCCACTTCTCCCTGCAGCACTGAGCCCTGGCTGCGCCCCCCCCCCCCCCCCCGCCGCGCCCCGCCCCCACCCCCCGCGCGCCTCTGTCGCCTCGCCCTCACTACCGCCCTGGAGTTGACACTGTCAGTCACTACAGAGAGAGTTAGCCAGGGGGCTCCAAAGTTTTGCTTTGGCGCTCCATGGCTTGTAGTTATGCCCCTGGTTTCATCCCCCCCAAAAAAATACACATCTAAGTGTATATATGGAAGTCATTTTCCACACACAGCATACAAAGTATTTCTACTAGGGATGCACCGATACTGATATCGGTATTGGTGCTGATACCGAGTATTTGGGCGGGTACTCGAGGTGATGGAGGTGAAGGAGTGGACTATATTCACCTGCATGGGGGATGGAAAACCCCAGCCGAGTGTTTCTTCTCAGCGGCAGAGTTTCCGGGAGCATGTTTTCCTGCAGCGAAGCAGTCGGAGTCCGTTGTGCCGCATTCTGCGTGCTGACCATCTCACATTCCAAATTATGGAGACGGATGTATGAAGAGCGACTCGTCGCTCGGTCCGTTCCAAATGAGGTACGCTGCGTGTTAGGCACAGGATGTGTAATGAGACAGCGCGGAACCAAGGACAGCTTCTCCGATGTGTTTCTCTAAAGGTTAATTAAGGTCTTTGAAAGGAAGATCAGTTAGCTTTTCCTTCACCACTACCAGCAGCTCCCTCGTGTAATCAAAGCACGCAGTGTTAAATGGTGCTCTCCTTCCAGATTGGGGCATATTGTAAAGTGTTCTTATTCCCTGATGTGATTTCCGGCATCTAGCCGGCTTTGTGGCGCAGGATCCCACACACGGCATCCCACCATCATCGGTGCTGGGAATATAATACATACACATTCCTAGGCATTAAAGGAGAACTATGGGGTCAGGGCTGTTCCCCATAGTTCTCCTTAGGGTAACGGGAGGACACAAACTAGCGTCCTCCCGTTACCCTAGGCTCAGTATATAGGGAGCTACAGAATTTAATAAAAGCCTCTGGTTGTTGGCCACAATCAGAGAGTTATCATTCCAAAACCGATGTTTCAATGGTAGATGCTGGAGAAATAAACTGCTGGCACTCTATGTGTGAGATATCTGCAGTTACCAGGTCTGGACCCCTGCTGTGCCCATTATGAGGGGCTCCCACCATCCCTGTGCTGAGTTCCCGGTTCTGTACACCCGCTGTGCCCATTATGAGGGGCGCCCACCATCCCTGTGCTGAGTTCCCGGGTCTGTACACCCGCTGTGCCCATTATGAGGGGCTCCCACCATCCCTGTGCTGAGTTCCCGGGTCTGTACACCTGCTGTGCCTATTAGGGTTGGTGGTGCTTGTGATGAATATTCCATGGGGAGCGGAGTGGGTTCCATGGTGGACGTTCCCGGGTTCTGGGGGGGGTCTAGGACAGTGACAGTTTGTGGTGCATAGTGTCCTGCCCAGCTCCCTGATGTCAGTGGTTGTAGGCGGGACGCAGCTCCTGGTAACCGGTGACGTCAGTGAGCTGGGCAGGAAGCCATGCACCACACGCAGAGTATCACAGGTTAATAGGTGCTCTCAGCAGTCTG
>NW_017307210.1:207100-209462 GCF_000935625.1 Nanorana parkeri
GGGAGATAAGACTCTTGTGTGATCCCACCATGATCTTTGCAGATGATTATTGAACTGGGATACGAGTATAATTATTTTCGGATCATTGGCTGTGGAGGTCCCGATGTGTGTCCCTCCCGGACCGGAATTTACAAATAGATTCTGATCAATGAATACTTTATGTGCTAGACATGTAAGCTGCCGAAAAATTCGGTTCGGATATTTCGTGATTCTGATCCGAAATTCAATTCGGTTCGTGTTTCGGATTCGGACGAAATCCGAATTTTCGTTCGTTTCGGAGGAGTTTACGAATATTCGTTACGACTACCACAGAAAATCATATACAGATATTAATACTAAAGCTGAACCTCCTAGACCCGAATGGCATTCAGGAGCTCCTGAATGCCATTCGGATGCCAAATGCCATTCGGGTCCGGGAGCCTCAGCTTCGGTATTATATGTATATACTGTATATGGCTCCCAGGTGTATTCAGAACCATTCGGCTGCATTAAACCGAAAAACGCATCTGCTACTGACGGCTTGGTGCCAGATACCACAGCGTACCTTCAGAGGCCATAATATAAGGGAGGTCATCTAGATACCAGTATACTGTAGTACTAGCTCTTACCGAACATTTTTTTACACACCACCGAGGCTCCACAACTTCTAGCGTGCGGCTTCCCCGCCCACTGTCACTAAGCCTCGCCCAGCTGTCACATTTAAATCGGCGTTTTCCCACCGCCCCAACATGTTTCTTCTCGAGCTTGAAAAAGAGGTATCGCTCCTCGAAACGCGTCGCTCAGCTCACTGCCCCTCCACCCCGCTACTACCCTCTTCCCACCACAGATCCGACTGACAGCTGACCATTTTCAGCCCACGGCTCCCGCACACTGCTTCAGTCGGTGCCGTCAGTGACTGTGCATCACGATCCACAGCCGCGGCCACAGCAGTTCTGCCTGCTTCCGACACCGCTGATTTTCTCCCTCACTACTCGGCCCCTGGACTCACACAGCGGGCCACGGACTGAGTCCCCTTCTTGTGGCTTCTCGCTTCTCCCCCCCTCTCACCTTCGCCCACAGCCTCCTCTCCCCGTGTGGATGCACATCCTCCGGCACACCAGTTCCAGATAGACACCATGGATGACCCGATCCTCCACACCGGCCGTTCAGCCTCTGGTCCCATGAATTAAAATGTAAGTGCTCATTCTTTTGCCTTTTGCACCCATTGTCACATAATTCTCCCTGTCACCTTCCCTGGGTCTTCCGACCCGGTCAGTTAGCCCACCTAGCGTTGCGCCCTTTTTGTTTTTTTGTTTCTAGTTTGCATATCCACAGGCACTACTCCTGGGCTTCAGGGCTGCACACTATGTAGTCATCTAGATACCAGTATACTGTAGTACTAGCTCTTACCGAACATTTTTTTACACACCACCGAGGCTCCACAACTTCTAGCGTGCGGCTTCCCCGCCCACTGTCACTAAGCCTCGCCCAGCTGTCACATTTAAATCGGCGTTTTCCCACCGCCCCAACATGTTCCTTCTCGAGCTTGAAAAAGAGGTATCGCTCCTCGAAACGCGTCGCTCAGCTCACTGCCCCTCCACCCCGCTACTACCCTCTTCCCACCACAGATCCGACTGACAGCTGACCACTTTCAGCCCACGGCTCCCGCACACTGCTTCAGTCGGTGCCGTCAGTGACTGTGCATCACGATCCACAGCCGCGGCCACAGCAGTTCTGCCTGCTTTTGACACCGCTGATTTTCTCCCGCACTACTCGGCCCCTGGACTCACACTGCGGGCCACGGACTGAGTCCCCATTCTTGTGGCTTCTCGCTTCTCCCCCCCTCTCACCTTCGCCCACAGCCTCCTCTCCCCGTGTGGATGCACATCCTCCGGCTCACCAGTTCCAGATAGACACCACGGATGACCCGATCCTCCACACCGGCCGTTCAGCCTCTGGTCCCATGAATTAAAACGTAAGTGCTCATTCTTGTGCCTTTTGCACCCATTGTCACATAATTCTCCCTGTCACCTTCCCTGGGTCCTCCGACCCGGTCAGTTAGCCCACTTAGCGTTGCGCCCTTTTTGTTTTTTTGTTTCTAGATACCAGTATAGTGTAGGTTGAACTCGATGGACTTGTGTCTTTTTTCAACCTGACTAACTATGTAACTATGTAACCACAGCATACAGTACCTTCAGAGGTCTAGTGGAGTCCATGCCTGGACGGGTCAGGAAAAGGGGAACCTACTCAATATTAGGGGGGCAGAGGTCATCCAGATACCACAGCACACCTTCAGAGGTCTAGTGGAGTCCATGCCTGGACGGGTCAGGAAAAGGGTGGCCTACTCAATATTAGGGGGACAGTCATAATGTTATGGCTGATC
>NW_017307210.1:210983-211729 GCF_000935625.1 Nanorana parkeri
CCCCCCCTTCCCAGTCCCCCTACAGAAATTAAGTTGCTGATATTTCGATAGGTAACAAAGCTTCGCACTACGACTAGAAATGGCTTTTTTTTTTATTTGTGTGTGTTTTATATTCAGCATTTTACAGCTCCCCTTTGCTCATTTCATTGCAGTTTGGGGATGAGCCTTCCCCCTGATAGCAGCCGGTGATTAGCGCTCGCTGTCTCCTAGCCTCATTTCCCAGAAGACTACGCAAATGACAGCCATCGGATTATGAACGATTATAAAACAAATGGAGATTGCTCATTAATTGATGAGCCGTGAATAAGCATCAAAATTTTGATTTATCCCACGGTAAACGCACAACAGCCCCGGCAGTACACCTTGCATGCTAATGGGGGAACTGCATTGTGTGCCGCTTGTTACATTTGCTACCCTGCACATTTTATTTTGCCCGTGTTCATCGTTAAATATATTTTTGAAGTCATATGATAATAGTTATATACAGATATACATGTACAGTACATATTTATCATACTTACCTTTTTCTGATGCCTTTTGGCTGGTCACATGATGCACTGGGCCTAGTGGCGTAACCAGAGTTATGGGCGCCCGGGGCAGAACATTTTTTTTCGCCCCCCCATATAATATAAACATCCACTAGAACTGTACCCCCCACCCCCACACATATATATCAGCGAAGGAACTACAAGTGCAAGCATGCCATCATTGTCCCTGTACACCCCCCCCCCCCCCACACCCCCACA
>NW_017307210.1:211740-214521 GCF_000935625.1 Nanorana parkeri
ATCACCCAAGGAACGGCAATATATGGTTGTTGTACAGGGGCAATGAGGGCATGCTGGGACTTGTAGTTCCCTAGCTGATATGTAATGAAGCTGTATTCCACCTGAAAGTACTACAATGACATTATAGAACTAAGAATAGAACATAAAATAAAACTTTTTTTTTCTTCTAATACTCACCTGATTCCTGGATCCAACAAGCGCGGCCTCCCGTCTCCCACGCTGTTAGAAGTTGCATACAGCGTGTGCTGGTTACTACTTAAACCGGCGCGCGCCGTGTGCAGCTTCTGGGAAGATACGCTATTAGCGTAGCGGGGAAGGCAGCTGCGCATTTTGCATCACTCCCGCTACGCTAATAATTCTTCTCCCAATCTTCCCCATTGTTGGCCAGTGCTTAAAGAGCAGTGGGGGCGGGGCCATAATTCCTGCATTCACAGTCTGTTCTCAGTCTTCGGGGCTTCATTAAATCCGGAAGACTGTGGGCTTCTTGAGGTGGAATAGAAGTTCTGGAGGAGGCAACTTGCAGATGGAATTTGGGTTTTAAGTCTGGCCTTGACAACTGCTGCCCTGTTGACTGCCCCATCTCATATACTGTCCCTCATCTGAGCGTGCATGACATGATAAAATAACTATAATTTATATATATATATACACATAGACTATATTATCAAAAGTATTGGGACGCCTTTAAACGCACATGAACTTTAATGGCATCCCAGTCTTAGTCTGTAGGGTTCAGTATTGGGTTAGCTCCGCCCTTTGCCGCTATAACAGCTCCGCATCTTCTGGGAAGGTGTCCACAAGGTTTAGGAATGTGTCTATGGGAATGTTGGACCATCTGTGAGGTCTGGTACTGATGTTGGGGGAGGGGCTCGCAGTCTCCGCTCTAATTCATCCCAAAGGTGTTCTATGGGGTTGAGGTCAGGACTCTGTGCGGCCAGTCACGTTCCTCCCCCCCAAACTCCCCCATCCATGTCTTTATGGACCTTGCTTTGTGCACTGGTGCGCAGTCATGTTGGAACAGGAAGGGAAGAGGAGGTGAGAGCTAAACTGGTTAGGTGCTCAAATGGGCAAACAGAGCTGTTGATTCCTGGTCCTCGGCACTGAATGGGTTTTTGTTGGTGAATAATTCACATATAAGAACCCCGGCAGCAGAAACGTGAGGGGCTCAGCGCTGCCGGGAATATAGACAGATGTCCCCGACATTGCATGGTGATAGAAGCGTTCGTACGTCGCCCGGAACTATTTCAAGATGAGTGTTTTCTTGTTGGCTGGCTGCGTGCTGGGAGAAGTCCCTGCGTGTGCGGCGGTAATGATCAGGCGTTGTATATGCTTTTAATCGCTATTAATTATAATCACGCTGCTTTCGGTTGTTACCCCATCAGAATAAATACTTCGCACTGCCGTATAATAATGAATTTCACCTAATTAGAATGTTTCCCCGGCGCATTCCCCCATCCTGCTCTTCGCTCTTTATACATATTTGAGGACAGCTGTTGTGTTGCTTCTAAAGTGCAGAGAACAAGAAAATCAAAGCCGGATTTGTATGTTTTATTATAACATTTAAAGGGGAACTCGGTCCTTCCCTTCTCTCTCATATCTGACCTCTGTCCTTCCCTTCAGTCTTCTATCTCACCTCCGTCCTTCCCTTCTCTCTTATATCTGACCTCCGTCCTCCCCTTCAGTCTTCTATCTGACCTCTGTCCTTCCCTTCTCTCTTATATCTGACCTCCGTCCTTCCCTTCAGTCTTCTATCTGACCTCTGTCCTTCCCTTCTCTCTTATATCTGACCTCCGTCCTTCCCTTCAGTCTTCTATCTGACCTCTGTCCTTCCCTTCTCTCTTATATCTGACCTCTGTCCTTCAGAGGAGGGGAGTGAGGGGTGCGATTGCAGCAAGGAAGAGCTCAAATTGCAGCCCCATCGCTCCTCGCTGCTCGTCCATTCACACAATGGCATTACATACAAGGCATTCTGTGAATGGAGGAGGAGATAGGGGGGGGTGGGGATGTGACATCATCTCTCCTCCACCAATCACAGAATGCCTTGTATTCTTTAAAAAAAAATAAAAAAAACATTTTGTGAATGGGAAAGTAGTGAGGAGGGGGGGGGATGTGACTGCAGAACGGCCTGCAAATGCAGCAAACCCTCTTCAAGTGGGCAAAAAGGAATGTGATGCAGCAGTTGAGGCTAGCTATGTGGTGAGTGAGCAGATTGCAAAAGCAGGAAACCCATTTACTGACAATCAGTTTCTTAAAGATTGTATGGTAAAAGTGGCTGATATCCTTTGCTCTGAGAAGGCATATCTATTCAGAAACATCAGCATATCAGCAAATGCAGTGGCAGAGAGGATTGGTGATTTGTCAAATAGTATTTATGAGCAGTTGTGCAATAAGGCTACAAAGTCCTGTTTTTATTCATTGGCTCTTGATGAGAGCACTGACATAAATGACACTGCTCAGTTAGGTGTATTTGTCAGAGGAATTAAAGGATGAGGAAGCCGGGCAGAGAGTCATTACATGCTGCCCAGCTTCCTGATTGGCCGGGAAGCCGACTCAGTGCGTCACCGGAAAGCATGGAGCTGGCTTCCTGGCCAATTAGGAAGCCGGGGGGGCGTGTAACGACGACAATCAGGAAGCCGGGGGCCGGGAAGCCAGTTCACTTGGTGACGAGGGAGCACGGAGCCGGCTTCCTGGCCAATGACTCGCCGCCTAGCTCCCTGATTGGTCGGGAAGCTGGCAAATCAGCAAACCAGATGGCAAGTCAATACCAGCCCCCCCCCCCCA
>NW_017307210.1:215006-217549 GCF_000935625.1 Nanorana parkeri
GTCCCTCATCACAAGGGACGAGGGAGCATGGAGCCAGCTTCCTGGCCAATCAGGAAGCCGGGCGCTGTGTAATTACTCACCGCCTGGCTTCCTGATTGGTTGGGAAGATGGACAACAAGGAAGCCAGGCGGTGAGTCATTACCCACCCCACAGCCTCCTGATTGGCCAGAAATCAGGCTCCATGTTTCCTCGTCATCTGGTGACGTGGGAGCATGAGGCGTCTTCCCTGCTAATCGGGAAGCTGGTCGGCGAGTCATTACAAGACGCCAGGCTTCCTTATTGGGACTTCCGGTATCGGTATTCAGTATCGGCGAGTACCGAAATTGGTACTCGTACACTATAGGGAAAAAACGGGGTATCGGTGCATCCCTAGTGTTATGTGCCAGGTTAGATTTTTATACTTTGTAGCCGTATGTATACTTTGTAGATCTTTATACTTTGTCTGCACATAACACCCGACATTTTACATTATCTCTGTGTAAATGATCAATTATCCTGAGGTCCGGCTTTAAGAATATCCGATACAGCCGACACGTCCCGGGGGAAAGGCTTCCCCCTTCTTTAGGGCTGGAGGTATGGATGTCCATGAAATCGCAATGAAACATTAGGGCTAGTTCTGCCATTCAGAGAAGCTGCAACGCGTTACATTGTTTCTGGGTTCGGATACGCTTTAAATGGACAGCGTGGCCCCCCCGATGCCAAAGACGAAACCTGCGAAGAGCCGTCACCGTAACACGTTAATTACCTGTAAAATGTGTTCAAATAACAGCAATTTGTATTTCTCGACACGACGGAACCGATGGGTTCAGTTCAAAAATAACTGCGCGTGAAAACAAAAGATTTCTTTTGTTAAGCTGCCACAGGACGTGAGCGATGAGGGGAGCCGCGGTGCCGCGTTGGCAGGTGGTCATTGTTCCGGATGAGCGCTTCCCCATTAACGGGCGTAATTGAAGAACAGGAGAGGTTAAAGCTTTGCGACGTCTCGGCAGCCAGGGGGCGGAGCTAAGTGATGTCCTCACACACAGGCCCGGATTTCCCACAAGGCCACCGAGGCCCGGCCTTGGGGCGGCAGGGCGCAGAGGGCGGCAGCGGTGTCCTTGTGGGGAAGTTGCCCTCCAGTAGTTGCCGCCAGTGCGGGGTTGAAACAAATCTTAACACTTGAAGAACTTTGGAATGTTTTAGCAATTCTTTTCATATCTTTGCAACTACTTTGTGTATCCAGACGAATGATACCTTGTTCTATGAATGAAGAACTCCGGGCATTGGCAAAACTTTTCCTCGCAGCGGGGCTACCACCCGTACGGCAAAGGGTTAAAGCAGATATACCTCACCTTATGCTGCTCACAGTGTGCAGTGCAATCAGAGGAAGCAATTCCATTCCAGGAGAGGAGCCGGTAAAACAACCGTGCAAGACCGAAGGGGAGGAGGGAGGTCAGATAGAAGACTGAAGGGAAGGACGGAGGTCAGATAGAAGACTGAAGGGGAGGACGGAGGTCAGATAGAAGACTGAAGGGAAGGCTGGAGGTCAGATAGAAGACTGAAGGGAAGGACGGAGGTCAGATAGAAGACTGAAGGGAAGGACGGAGGTCAGATAGAAGACTGAAGGGGAGGACGGAGGTCAGATAGAAGACTGAAGGGGAGGACGGAGTTCAGCTTCAGAACACATGTAGTCCAGTTGTGTACTTGTTTCCCGGAACTCGGCTTCGCAGTGACTGTGGAAATGTCCGACATTTTATCTGCAGATTGTTGCCGGGGACGTAAGAGGCAGATTAGTGCGCTAATCGCCGTACAATAGATAACATTTGCCGGCTATAAAAATCCAAGTGTGTCACAAGGCCGGCGCACTTCAGACACACAGGTAATGGATTTATTTTTCTTCCTCGCGTGGATTTGACGCAGGTTCAGATGTTCAGATCGTGAGACCAAAAATAACCCGGAAATGTCAGAAGCGATCATTCATTCCTCGCACATGCAGACGATCATTCCCGGGGAAAGCAGGAAACGTTTTCATGAGATATTTAACGGTTTGATTTTTATTGTGTGATAAAAAGCTAAGACACCTGGCCGAGGCAAAGTGGACCTTTCTGTAACTTTCCACGTCTACTGCAGGCAGGAGGAAGCATTTCCTCAGTCTCCCCTCCCCCAGTGATCAGGCTGCTGCAGGCAGGAGGAAGGATTTCCTCAGTCTCCCCTCCCCCAGTGATCAGGCTGCTGCAGGCAGGAGGAAGCGTTTCCTCAGTCTCCCCTCCCCCAGTAATCAGTCTGCTGCAGGCAGTGGCGTCACAAGGGGGGTGCGGGGGTGCGGCCCACACCCGGGTGACACCATTGGAGTGGTGACACCAAAATGACTCACAGCCATTTTGGCGTCACCCCCCTCTGAAAAGGTCGGGCGCTCGGTCATGGACCGAACGCCCGACAGTATCAGGAGAGAGGAGGGGGACCCGGCGGCATACCTCATCCCACCGGGTGACTGTCCCCTCCTCTCTCTCTACCGGCGTCCATCGCCAAGATGGCCGCCGGCAGGTATCAGAATACTGCCGCGC
>NW_017307210.1:217588-220106 GCF_000935625.1 Nanorana parkeri
CCGGGTGCCCCCCAGCCTCGGGACGCCCCTGCCTTGGATTGATTTGATGCACGTTTATATGATACTAATTGATTGCAACAAGGAATTTTCTTATAAGGTTTATTTTATTGCACGAAGCAAAATTTAGTATTTAATATCTCACTGGCTGCCACCAGGGCATGGTAGCAGATTATGCACTAAAGACTATAAACACTTACATTTTGTTTTAATTACACGTATTCAACAATTTTGATAGTTTTATTACTGAGTTCACACCTAGGCGTATCGAATATGCGCGTTTGTCGCCCGCTTCGTGGTAAAAAAAACGCGCGACACACGCTGGTTTCCGAGGGCTACTTGGCTGTATCCCAATGGAAACGCGCGACAAAAACGCCCCAAAGAAGCTCCTGTACTTCTTTGGGCGTAGGGCGTTTTGTAGCGCGTTCATACGGCCTGTAATACGCCCAGGTGTGAACCATACCCATAGGAAATAATGGGATTCCGGTGTTTGAGCGTTTTGCAGAGCGTAGGAACGCGCTACAACACGCCCAGGTGTGAACCGGGCCTTAGTTCACCTACTGGTGACCCCGAGCGCTGCACACTCATTCACACTCATTGTTAAAGTGTTTAAAGACCGGACTGTCAGCCGAAAATCTGGGTCTGAGCGTGCGAATTGTGGCCGTCAGCGACTAGTCAATGTTAGGGCAGAACGGGGGAGGGGCAAGACTGGTACAAGACAACAGAAGGGCAACAGCGCCGTGTCAGATTCCTCGCATCACCTTTCACCATCTCGTGGAGTCACCAGGCGGCCCAACCAAGTACTGATGGGGGGTCATAATAATCTGGCCACTCAGTGTAGACATGTGCGATTCGTTTCGTTCCGAATTGAAATTCGGACGAAATTTCGGAAATTCGGAGATTCGGAGCATCTGAACTTCCGGAATATAACATATCCGAAATCATCCGAAATCATCCGAAAGCATCTGAAATTTGGAATCCGAAATTTCGGATTTGGTACGAATTTCGTCCGAATCCTGTGCGTGCGCTGTGTTAACATTTAAACGGATAAAAACAAATTAAGAAAAGGATTTTAATGTCCCTTTAATAGTAAAGACGAGAGCACAGCAACCGGAAATGACAAATGTGCCAATTCTGCTACCCAACCTCAAGTTGAATTTTCAGGAATTCGTCCGAATTCCGAATTCCAAATCCGATTCCCGAATACGAATCTGATTCCCGAAACGAAACACATATAGGATCCGAATTCCAAAAACAAACTAAACGAAATACGAAACTAAAATAAACTAAACACATTTTTAGCCGCTGCACGTGTCTGCTAAAGAATGTAGAGAAAAAAAAGTCAATTAGCAACTAATTGTTGATGAGGGGGGAGGGGTTCAACTTTAACTTTATCTCATTTATTGTTCTTTGTGATTTGCTTGGCGCTGCATCTTTGGATCTCCTTGCATTACGTGTCCTGGATGTCTAAAATGTTTCCTCCTTGGATTTCCGGCCGCGTCCCGTCGAGCGCTTGTTTATACAAAGTATTAATGTGAGATCGAGTAATCTTCATTAACAGCCACTGATGCTAAGACGAGGAACAGATTTGCCCTTTAAAGGTTACGTCTTATTAAATTATCATTTTTGCCTCATCGGCGAGTATTCTGTCTGCGAGTGGACGGCTACAAAGCCACAATCCGCTTAATGACTTCCTACCAGCGCTATGGAAATACCGCTGAAAGAAATAAACAAATTAACTGGCTGCCATGAATCAGATGTTTACTATTCGCATGAATGGAAAGGAGGCCGAGCGCAGGGAAAACACGAGAACACCTACGAGGAAGTGACCGGCCAAATGTCCAACTATTGGAAAGGAAATGGAGTCTTTAAAGCAGCGGTTCTCAACCTTTCTAGGGCCGGGACCCCTTGGTAACATTTGCCAAGTTGTGGTGACCCCCAACTGTAACATTTAGGGATTCACCAATACTAGTATCTGTGTGGGCTCTCAGGTGGCTAGTGGGACTCTCTGGTGGCATCCAGTGCGGCCTCTGTGGTGCCCAGTGGGGGCTCTGTGGTGATCAAGCACTCACCTACCCTCACTCCTGCCTGCTCCCCTCTCTCTGATCCTCTCTTGACGCTGCTGCTGCAGCGCCATCTAGGAGTACTGACAAGGCTGCGCTAGGAGGAGGCTGAGGAAACTCTTACCTAGAGCAGCACAAGGCACGTGGGGTTGCGACCCACAGGTTGAGAACCACTGCTTTAAAGTGACACTAAACTCCGGAGTGAAAGCTTAAAAATACATTCAATGTATCTTATTGGTGTATCACTGGAGGGGGGCTACTTTTGTTCCCCATGGTCCCTGTGTGTGTTGTAATGTAGTCACCGCTCCAAGCTCGCTCCTGGATGGACTAGTTTTTATAGGTTGAACTCGATGGACTTGTGTCTTTTTTCAACCTGACTAACTATGTAACTCGGCTGTAGATCCTCCAATCATCTCTGAATTGGTGCTGACACTGTCCTTCCTATTGGGGGGGGGGGG
>NW_017307210.1:220643-239195 GCF_000935625.1 Nanorana parkeri
ATGGTCCCTGTGTGTGTTGTAAAGTAGTCACCGCTCCAAACCCAGTGAGTCACCGCTCACTGCAGGGAGACGATCGGGAAGCAAGCGGATCAGCGGCATGTTTATGCTCACTTCCCGAACAATGGAGCCGACCCGTGACAGCTTCTTTTTCACAGGTCCGCTCTAACTATGAGGATGAGTGCAAATCGCTCACCTCATAGTTCTCCTTTAAGGGAGACAATTAGGGCTGTTTAGTGTGAACTAAGGGTTCAAAGGAAATAAATTGGAACAAATGTTATTTAATTTTTTTTTTTTTAATTGTCAGGTTGCTTTAACTAAGGAGTAGATCACCAGCACTCAGCAGTATAGTTGAATATGTCCTTATTATTGGACAAAGACGTCACAGTAATAAAAAAAGCCGACGTTTCGAGACCGCGCAGGGTCCCTTCCTCAAGGCAGAAAGACGTGTCTCCGCCCCTCTGATCGATGTTTATAAACATTGTTACTTTGTATCCCTCTATCTCCCCTCTGATCAATGTTTATAAACAATGTTACTTTGTATCTCCCTCTGATCAATGTTTATAAACAATGTTACTTTGTATCTCTCTATCTCCCCTCTGATCAATGTTTATAAACAATGTTGCCTCAATGCTGCCATTGCTGAGTAATCCACAGTGGGATAATCAACATTGTATTGTGTCTGCTAAAATCTTCAACCTGCCTCCTAATTGGAGAGCTAGTTTTGACTCATTACAGGGGCCTGTCAGACCTCTGCAGAGAGACCGCTGCTTCTACACAAATAACGCAAAGGTCCTATTCAGCTTTGACTACTCAGCAATTGTATCACAAATGCCAACAGTGGAAACGCAATGAACATTGTTGCACCGTGTTCTGTTATACCGCCATCGTCCTTCCATTGGACAGGTTGACTTTTTTTTGCGTGCCCGCCGTCTCGCTACCGGCGGGCTCAGATTGTCAAAAATCAGTAATAAATGGCGCAATGTGTGAAATAGACATCAACATGATGTATGCGTCCAATCACAGTGAATGATGACTGTTATTCAGTCCAATTAGCTCAACAGCTGGTGAGTAATGGGATTATTCATCACCCCCAAACTGCCAGCCATGACACCGCTGTATATGGCTGTGATATCACCGACGGGCTCAAGGCACCCACCTGCGACCCGGCGGCCATTACTGCCCGGGTGTTATACCGTATGTGTAAGTCCTCCCGCTGTTCCTTTTTTGGGGATATTTTGGAATAACTGCAAACAATTAAAATACTATACAGAGGGCAATATTGAAAACTTAAGACTGTCACATTAATTTATAGGACTATGTACCTTTAAAGCCAAAGTTTAATGTGCTTCTAGTTTGCATTCCTTGATCCCCCCTCCCCCCCTTCATCAACATGATAATGAAATCATTATATAAAGCCTTTATGTGTTCATTACATATATTATTCTATACCCTATGATGGCATTACGGGGTCTCTGTGCTACTTTATGCAATGCAGATAGATCATGGCTGGTGGGAGGGGCCAGCAGGGTGCTATACATATCTTCCTGAAAACATCACAGCGCCCGGCCTCTCAAGAGCCCTCAGCCCTGATGCAAGCAGGGGGCCGCCTCTTGGGAGGAGTTATGCAAAAATCTAAATGCCTTTATGGGTGAGTGTCAGTCTGGAGGAGTCGGCGTTCCTAGGCAGGCTTCATTTGCATAGGTAACGCCCACATGTAAAGCTGAGCCTCTGTGATTGAAAGAACTGAAGTCCAATGAATAAAAGGGGCGGGGCCAGAGACAGTCAGGGCTGCCTTGTAAAGTCAGCAGTGACATCATCACTGTTCTGTACATTGCCTGTGCGGAGAGCAGGGGGGCAGCAGGTCCAACCAGTGGCGGGGCCCGCACCCAGGTGACACCATTGGAGGGGTGGCACCAAAATGACTGACAGTCATTTTGGTGTCACCCCCTCTAAAAAGTCGGGCACTCGGTCATGGACCAAGAGCCCATCAGTGTCAGGAGAGAGGAGGGGATGAGTTATGCCGCCGGGTGAACGTTCCCTTCTCTCTCTGCCGGCGTCAAGATGGCCGCCGGCAGGCATCAATTAGATGGGCACGCATGCGCGATAATGTCACAGCGGGGTGTCATCCGGTCTCAGTTGCGGGTGACACCCGGCTTCGGGACGCCCCTAGGTCTAACCCACTGGGGAGCAAAGCGCTAGATGATCCTGGATGTCCTCCAGCCAGGAAGTGAGGCGGAGCTCTATCTGACTTGCTGCAGCTTTTAATGCACATTGTGAGAAGCTCCCAGCGTGCAGCGACATCACAGGAAGACATTTCAGTGATGCTTACCCTCCATGATTAAAAAAATGAAAGGGGCGGGTATAGGGACTGTACAAATTAGGAGGGCAGTCTGGGGTGACAACGCTGCTCCTCCATAGATGCAGTACAATGAGCGTTGTCATCCTAGGACAGGAAGTGTCTTATTGGCAGGTAATAAAAAATGGGAAAAAAAGCCTGAAAAAAATCGAATGCCTCCGCCACATCTCAGGCCGGGTATTCTGCAACAAATGACACGTTTGTTCCTGGGATTAGATACAACGTTTCTCTAACGAGTGGAGAATTCCCGATAACATCATGAGAAGTGTCACCTGATTCATCACATTGTATGCAGCAGTGGATTATTCCCCCGGTTTATCGCTGCGTGCAGCCGCGGCCGATCATTTCCTTATTTAACATTGATTGGTCTGGAACGGCCCGGCGTCCTCCCTCCTTGTCAGGGATAAACCTCATTTCTTCGAGTCAGATGCTATCTGTCTGATCTCATCAGCGGGACGTCGTGTATCGGCTGAGGAAGCCTTATCAGTCTCTGCAGCGTGCGCTGAGATTCGGCGTTCTGGGGTGAGCGTCGCCCCCGCGGGACCGGCAGGAAACCGCCGCAATAAACTGATAACGCGTAAATGCCTCGTGTATTAGATCTCCTAACGCAACCTGTCCGAGCGGCCGGGTGGTGAGTACGTCGCGCGTCTCCTGTCACTGTGCAACAAGAGAGTGCAAATACTAAAGGTGAGCTCCGGGGGAAATGGAGATGAAAGAACAACTGTCGCTGCAAGTTAGAGCCGCGCCCAGGAAGTTACATTGTATAACATGAATCCAACTTTACTAAGCTAAACTCTTCAGTCTCCTATCTGACCTCCGTCCTTCCCTTCAGTCTTCTATCAGACCTCCGGCCTCCCCTTCAGTCTTCTATCTGACCTCCGTCCTTTCCTTCAGTCTTCTATCTGACCTCCGTCCTTCCCTTCAGTCTTCTATCTGACCTCCGTCCTTCCCTTCAGTCTTCTATCTGACCTCTGTCCTCCCCTTCAGTCTTATATCTGACTTCCGTCCTCCCCTTCAGTCTTATATCTGACCTCCGTCCTTCCCTTCAGCCTTCTATCTGACCTCCGTCCTTCCCTTCAGCCTTCTATCTGACCTCCGTCCTTCCCTTCAGTCTTCTATCTGACCTCTGTCCTCCCCTTCAGTCTTATATCTGACTTCCGTCCTCCCCTTCAGTCTTATATCTGACCTCCGTCCTTCCCTTCAGCCTTCTATCTGACCTCCGTCCTTCCCTTCAGTCTTCTATCTGACCTCCGTCCTTCCCTTCAGTCTTCTATCTGACCTCCGTCCTCCCCTTCAGTCTTCTATCTGACCTCCGTCCTCCCCTTCAGTCTTCTATCTGACCTCCGGCCTCCCCTTCAGTCTTCTATCTGACCTCCGTCCTTCCCTTCAGTCTTCTATCTGACCTCCGTCCTTCCCTTCAGTCTTCTATCTGACCTCCGTCCTCCCCTTCAGTCTTCTATCTGACCTCCGTCCTTCCCTTCAGTCTTCTATCTGACCTCTGTCACCCCCTTCAGTCTTATATCTGACCTCAGTCCTCCCCTTCAGTCTTATATCTGACCTCCGTCCTTCCCTCCAGTCTTGCACAGTTGTACCGGCTCCTCTCCTCTTCCTCTGATGTCACTGCACACTGGGCGCTCCTCACAATGTGCATTAGAAGCTGCAGAAAGTCAGATAGAGCCCGCCGCATTTCCTGGCTGGAGGACGTCCAGCATCATCTAAGCGCCTTCCTCCTTAGCCTATAGAAATAAATGTTTTGCACTGCTTACCAGATGCCCCAACGACAGTGGAGAGTGCTTCTAGTGACTGCGGATGACACCGCTGCTTACAGAAATCAATGTTAAGCCTGATGAAGGGACCCTGCGTGGCCCCGAAAGTGCTTGTTTTTACTTGACATGGTTCTTATTAAAGGAGAACTATGAGGGGGAGGGGGGGGGGTGCTTTTCACTCACCTCATAGTTCTAGCCGACCTGTGACAATGAGACTGTCACAGGTCGGCTCAGTAGATCGGGAGGTGAGCGAGCACATACCGGCGTTCCCTCGCCTCTCGATCCTGTCACGGCTCTCTGCCGTGACAGGGGGAGGGGCTGGATTCCCCTCTCCCCGCTCCGATCCTCCAGCGCTGACTGGCGGAACGGACGGGGGAGGGGGCGGGTACAGCTGGCTCTGCCTCTAGGTTGGCAGAGCCAGCTGTCACTCACGCAGCTGGGCAGATCTCGACATCGATGTCGGGATCCGCTCCGGCTGCGGCGTCTCAGTATACTGTAGCTACAGCTCTATACTGAGCCTAGGGTGACGGGAGGACGCTAGTTTGTGTCCTCCCGTTACCCTAAGGAGAACTATGGGGAAAAACCATGAACCCATAGTTCTCCTTTAAATGAACACACGGTTATCCTGAAAGGATTTTTGGTGTGCTGGTGACATTTCCTCAATTGATTCCTCCTACGAGTGTGTGTGAGTTTCTGGTGAGGACCAAACTGTGAGCACGTGTAAGTTCCTGGCATGGCCGACCTTACCTTTCTCGCTGCCCCTGAGGAGGCCAGGAGAAGGGGGTCAAGCTGTCAGCCGGGACAGAGAGTGGGGTGCTGTTAGTCACCCGTGCTGCTGCCCCCACACACACACATACCTGCCGCCTGCCCAATGAGATGCCACCTGAGGCAACCATCTCAGGCTGCCTAATTATGGGGATGCCCCTGGTTCCTGGTGAGGACCAAACTACGGGTGTGTGAGACCTAAAATGAAATGACACAAAGCCTTTCATACTAGTATCTGGATGAAGTAAGCTTGTGCTGGATTTCTCATTATCTACAGGAAACGGCAACATACATGTATCCACTTGTACTGCTATGAGAAGGTTATAAGTCCTGAGTCCTAGAATAACCGGTGTACAAACAATGTATAATCAAATATTCCGCACCGGAAAACGTTCTCGTTACACTTCCTCACAGATCCGTGTTTAAGCAAAGCTGACATTTGCGTAGCTCATCCGCGAATTATTGACAGTTCAGAATAACAACCTCACAATATAAATCCAGCAGAACGCGGCCAGAAAGATGCACAGCATCCGGTAATGTCCGTTCAACGATATTCATCATTCTATGATAGTATACAAAACAGCAATTGTGCAAAATGCTAAAAATACTGCAAATAGAGATCCTTCCAGGAGCTGGGCCCACTCAGAGAAGTACATTTCAGGGCCCCTGCTCACTTTTATCCATCAACAAATCACACAAGACAGGCCTTGACACGCGCTCCTTCTGTATCCGCACCCAGCAAATCTGTCTCCACTGGGGGGGGGAATAGTCTCTTAATGGGCAACACCCACCTGTCTCCAATCAGTCTCACAAGGACCCTTTCACTGTCACTCCCCATCACTAGCTACACTATTATTGCCAAAAGTATTGGGACGCCCCTCCAAATCATTGGATTCAGGTGTTCCGTGACATTTCCCGGCTACTAAATATTCCGCGGTCACCTGTTACTGGGATTATAACAAAGTGGAAGCAACCGGGAACAACAGCAACTCAGCCAGGAAGTGGTCGGCCACGTCACATGACAGAGCGGGGTCAGCGCATGCTGAAGCGCACAGTGCGCAGAAGTCGCCAACTGTCTGCAGAGTCAATAGCTACAGACCTCCAAACTCCGTGTGGCCTTCAGATTGGCGCAACAACAGTGCGTAGAGAGCTTCATGGAATGGGTTTCCATGGCCGAGCAGCTGCATCCAAGCCGCACATCACCAAGTGCAATGCAAAGCGTGGGATGCCGTGGTGTAAAGCGCGCCGCCACTGGACTCTAGAGAAGTGGAGACGTGTTCTCTGGAGTGACCAATCACGCTTCTCTGTCTGGCAATCCGATGGGCGTGTCTGGTTTTCACTCAGCCTCATAGTTCAACCCGACGTGTGACAATGTAACTGACACACGTCGGCTCAATAGATCGGGAAGTGAGGGAACACATAACGTCACTCGCTCACTTCTCGATCCTGTCCCTGCAGAGAGCGGTAACTGTCACTCATGACTCCCTGCAGGGATTTTCCCCCTACCTTCTCCGATCCTCCAGCGCTGACTGGCAGAACGGACGGGGGAGGGGGCGGGTACAGCTGGCTCTGCCTCTAGATAGGCAGAGCCAGCTGTCACTCACGCAGCTGGGCGGATCTCGACGTCGATGTTGGGATCCGTTCCGGCTGCGGCGTCTCAGTATACCGCGAGCTGTAGCTCCCTATATACTGAGCTTAGGGTGACGGGAGGACGCTAGTTTATGTCCTCCTGTGACCCTTAGGAGAACTATGGGGGAAAACACTTACACCATAGTTCTCCTTTAAGTGCTTATGTGCTAATGATAGGTTCTTCATATAATAACAGGTTTGCTTGCTGACTTTGCAGAAAGGTATTATTGGAGCAAATGATCATTCCATGAATCCTCTAAATGTCTTGCAATGTAGAGAAACGGTTAGTTTCCATGTTCTACAGCGAGATGTCTGAGAGTCGGAGTCACAGTTGACTTGATAAGAAGAGAAATGAATGTCTCTTGTAATTAATGATGTGCTCTTAACGACTTAATATGTGAAATGTTTATAATCGGGAGGTCCTACATAGTAACTGTGTGGGATCGGAGTGAGAAAGGATTTGACATTTCGACCAAGAATCCAGCCCCGCCCCCTAGTACACCTGCCTTGTTTGAGGATCTCTCCGCTCGTATTCATTTCTCTGCTTTCTAATCTTTTGTTTACTTTGTAACTTTTCTCTTCTACGTAAACTTTCTGAACCTTCGGGGCAGAGGTTGTTACTTTCCTTCTCAATGGACACGCAGGTCACACAGTTAAATGTATACAGTAGCTTCCTCAGGAAGCTAAAGCAATCATTGTCACTCGTCATTTAGACTCATGTCACCGCCGGTGATGACAATGTCACCCTCGCTCGACAAGCTAATTAAAACCTGTCAAGTCATCATCGGTTCATTTCATCAGCCAAACCTCTCCTGTTTCCCTTTAATTTCCTGTCACACATAAAAACCGTAAACGAGGATTTGTAGAAAAGGGAAAAAGCCATTACAGGTGAGAGCGTTTCCACGGTGCTTGTTTAACACAGCTGATAAGGAAGGGTTGAAGCCGGTCCAGGCAGGTGAGGAGGCCGCAGATCACGTCCTTCGTTGTGTTATTGAGGCCAAGGGATTGAGCTGGCAACTCTCAGCCGGTTGATCTCACAGCACACAGGAAAAATAATAATGGCATAATCCGCTTGTAGTACATCCTATTTGACTCTACGTAACGTTGTAGACACACAGAGACTCCGACAGGAGACAGCGGGCAGGAAAAGAGCAGTAAATTAGATAATGCATGGACCAGGCAGTACAGATAAAACGAAACAATGGGCGGCTGTCAAAGCCCAATTGCACTCTCAGTGTAAATCAGCTAAATACATTCCAGATGCATCCAAAGAAACGATGCTCAAGTTCTTACAATTTGTCTTCTCCTTCAAAGAAAAGGAGTCTCGCTCTCTGTGGGGAAGCAATGGTCTCCCTGCAAAGATCCGATGCGTCCCCCGCTGAGTCAGAGCCAGGGCTCCCCGATCACCGCGGATTAAATGAGCTTTGTGCTTTTGGCTCATCAGGGGTTTTAATATTCCACAAGAAGATATTCATAGCCTGACAACGGAACCAGGGCCTTATATTGTTCATTGAGTGACCCTACCAGGCGCCGTACAACCTTTACACAAAGAAGTCCCAGCTCTGCCCTGTGCCTACTGCAAATGATTGCCGCCCACCCAATTCATTTCTATGGCTGGACCATGCTCATGGTGGCCCCAGATGCCAGACTATGGAAGCCATTCAGAGGACCATCAAAATGTCTTTATCTGAACAAGTCAATGTGACTATTACTAGGTATCCCGTGATCTGGATTAGGGATGAACTTTGGGTTCAAGTCAACCATGAGTTCATCCTTACCTCAAGCTGGGTTCATCCAAACTGAACCCTGGCAGTGGCCAGATGAGTGGTACCATTTGGAATTGATTACTTTTAAAAGATCAAGAGAAGTTCAATGTTAGGGTTTACGTGCACTTTACCTAATCCTGCTCTGGAGACCTTCACTGGGTGGGCCTACCAGGTCCTGCACAACCTTCAAGTCACAGCTGCGTCTTTGCCCTACTGGAAATGATCCTGTGCAGGAAGCAAAGGACACATGACAGATAGCTCATCACTAGTCAAGAAGAGCAATGCTCGATCTCTCCTTTCTCCATTCATTAAATGTCTTGTATTCTTTTTCACAGCATAAGAGACATTCTGTGATTCAACAAGGGGAGGTCCTGATGTTTATGTACTCTTCCTCCAAATGGCTTATCATTTGCAATAATGCTCTCATTTTTCAATTACAGAATGTCTTGTATGCTGTCAAAATAATACAAGACATTTAATGAATGGAGGAAGGGGAGAGGGAGCATCACTCTTCTTGACTAGTGATGAGCGAATTGGCCGGTGTCCTGTGCCTACTGCAAATGATCACTTGCCCAGCCATAGAAGTTAATTAGGTAGGCAGTGATAATTTGATGTAGGCACAGGGCACGGCTGGGACTTGAAGGTTGTGTGGCACCTGGTAGGGCTACCCAGTGATGGTCTCCAGAGCAGGGTTAGTTAAACTGCACATAAACCCTAAGATTGAACTTCTCTTGATCTTTTATATTGTAAGCCCTCAGGGGCAGGGCCCTCCTTACCATCTTCATCCTGTTGGCCCCCTCAAAGGTTCATCTTGTTGCAGTTTGGATGCTCAGATTTCCCTTTGTAGCTTCCACTCTAAACCTTTGGATTAGGTATCTTTTATAGCTGCTCCTTCTGGTACTACTGAATTGGCACCTTCCAAAAATGCTTTTATTCCCTTCACCTTCTCGGATTCCTACCCTGGTAGAAATCTATTCTTGAGAATGGTTTCCCATTCCATCTCTGTAGGGGAGTCCTTTTCCATCAAGGTTGGTTGCACTCCTTGTGGTTCTTGACTTTATTCAGGGCCTATCCCCCTCGTGAGGGATTTTGTGACTTTCAAAATTGACTGGGATCAGTTCCTTACCATGCCCTTGTGGCAATCTGACTCTTTGGTGTATTCTGATAGCTTTGCACCCTATCCATAGAACAGTTGCACTGTGCCCACCTGTCAAGTACACTGTATACCAAAAGTATATGGACACTGGTCAAACTGGGACTTTATATGGACTTTGTGGTCAAAAGTATGTTGACCCCCCCTACAAATGATTGAGTTTAATTCTCTCCAGCGAAGGGTCCTGTTGATGCTACAGCATACAAAGACATTTTAGACAAATTGTGCTCTTCAAACCTTGTGTTTGGTGAAGGTCCTTTTCTGGTCCACCATGACCGGATTGGAACATCTATTGTGAGCCAGGTCTTCTCATCCAATGTCAGTACCTGACCTCACGAATGGGGACAAATTTTCACAGATACACATCAAAACTACATATGATTGAAGGCTATTTTAGCCCCAAAGGGGGCCTACTGCATATTAATGTGCATGGTTTTAAAATGGAGTTCCAACAGCCTCATATAGGTGTGATGGTGGTCAGGTGTCCTCAAACTTTGTAGTCTAGAGGGTTTCCAGCGGTACAGCTTGCTGTGTACAGAGGATACTTGTTTGTAAAGTTTCAAAGGTAGCCAACTGGAAAAGGTTGGCCTTGCTTTTAAAACACATATAAGGGCAGATCAAGGGCAGGTCGGTATGTTCCCCTTTACTTGTATGGTGTAACATGGATGACAGTTCTGCGGATGGGTTTGACCTGCTTTGCGTTGCTTTTCTTTGGATGCCGAGGATCCTATAGGGATGATTTTGCATTGTAGGCATAACATGTCATTTGCAACCTTTTGCTGCATTTTGTATTTGAATGCATGCTTTTGAGCAGCACTGTGCTCAAATGCAAAGGGGTAGCGTTTGGCGATCTACACGAGCAAAAAAATACATTGTAAAGAAGAAGATTGTATAGATTTCTTCTGGCAATTTGTCGACTATGTTCGAACTGTCACCAGGGAATAAAAGGTTTAAGGTTGTCTGCTTATGCTGTCTAGATAATCAGCTTATGATCTGAATCCGCGGTTAATTAGCTCATCATTAAATTACATTTCAGATGCCTCTGCCTTCTCCCTGCCGCTGTAGCTGGGTGCTAGCGCAGCAACACGCAGCTCGCAGTGATGTCCCTTGTCACTTATTGTTATCTTTCTCCATGATGTTCATTTTCTCGTACATAATCGCCTTTGTCTATACCGCGGTGGAAATTAATTAATTGGGAAAGAGATTCTTTGTGTCAGACTCGCACTTGTATCAGTATTGAATGAGCAATCATGAACCGTTACTTAAAACTGGTCAGAGATCTGAGAGGAGAGTTGGCCAATTTGTTTTCAGATGGAGCTGATGCCATTCCTGTGTATAGCACTAGCAGATGTTGCCCCCAAGGAAGGACCATACATTGGACGGGTTAAAAGTTTTCTGTGGGGCCTAGGGATAAGCTGCATTTGGTGGCGTCTCCTCTTGGCTCTCTCTGATGCTTTCATAGGCACATGCATGAACATCAACGAGACCTTAGGGCTTAGGGCAGGGTGCTGCGATGTGTTCAGGAATCTATATACTGCATCACCCACCGGCCAAAAAACGTAATGGGCATACACACACTTTAATTCAGTCCTTTTATTTACCTTCTCTGGATGAATCAATAGATGATCTAACTGAATACAAATACAATTTTGAACTACTTCACTTTATTTTACTTAATGTATTCTTCAATAAGATTGTATAAAATTGGTAAAAAAACAAAAAAAAACAGAAAAAGCATTGAGTCAAGACGAATCCCAGATCCAAAGAACCATTCAGATATGACTAGCATTAAGGTGGCCACAGACAGTCCTCAAACATGTGTTACTGGACACACAGTGTAATTTCCGATTCAGCCCACAAGTGTAAGCAGATAAGGTACACCATAAAGTAAGGTAATGTAAGGTTGGGTATGATATTAAGTACTTCCAAAGGTAAGAAAAGCTTCTTATTGTTCCCAAGGAGACCCTACGCGGTTTTGACCCTTGCCTAATTGTTAGAACAATAAAATGGACACAGCATTTGGCTGCGTTTGGCCACCTAAGAACCCTGACTTCTGGAACTTCTATCATCAAGGATTTAAAGCCAACCTATTGTCCAAAATTGATTTCCGGCCACTGATCCCATAAGGTAAATAACAATTGCAGGCCTGACATACTCATCTGGTCAATGGAGCGCCCTACTTTGCACGTCCAACTGTCTTCTCTGGTAGAAAAGTCACTCACACTTCAATAAGAATTTCAGTCAATGTTCTTTATTGATAAAAGAATTGTCACATCGTCTAGAGACATTTCAGAACCGCATAGGCAGTAAAAGGATCCGTGCAGTACGTCCTGTGTATAGATCACTTCAGTGATCTATACACAGGACGCACTGCACGGATTACTGAAGTGATCTATACACAGGACGCACTGCACGGATCACTGAAGTGATCTATACACAGGACGCACTGCACGGATCACTGAAGTGATCTATACACAGGACGCACTGCACGGATCCTTTTACTGCTCCGGTTTTATTGTTCTGCAGCTTGTTATCACCCTAATCTTGTGAGCACCTGTCAGTTTACCTTTTAAACCTGCTTATTGGAATAAACATATCTGCACCAGGAAAGGCGCCCCTTTTTGTGCTTTTTTTCAGATGTCGCAGTTCCCCTGACTGTATTGGGGCTGCGCCCTGCATATATGCCCAGTACTCCTTGTGAGGGATAAGGATTGCCCCTGGCGCTTCTAAACAAAAAACTCTTCAGGTTCTGAAACATCGCTAGACGATGTGACAATTTGTATGTCAATAAAAAACATTGACTGAAATTCTTATTGGAGTGCGAGTAACTTTTCTACCACGTGATACTGATCTGCAGAGGCATCAGCTGCCATCTCAGCACCCACCCATCATCTTGGGTTATACCCGGTCAGGAGTGCGATGGCATCTACTTGAATTACAACTGGCTTCTCTGACATTTCCTGATTGGATGTTTCTACCCGAGCAACCAATCAGGGCCTCATGTAGAACGCACTGCCAGCCACAAGAGAAGTGGAAGTGTCAGAGAAGCAGCAATTGGCAAGACCTGAAGGGAAGACACACAATGAAACAGATGCATTTTCAGGACAACAATTGTTTATTTTGTGGGGGGCAGCAAGGTGGAGCACCAGACCTTGAGTACATTCTTTTTTTTTTTAGTTTAGGTCTCCTACATTCTCAGGAGGATGTTCAGCAGATCCAACGTTCATGTTAAGTCTACAGGCCCTCCCTGACATCAGTTGATAATGGTACTTTTAGGTGAAGTAGTGTTCAGCAATGACTGAATTTATCCGGGTAGTCTATATTGTTTTTTTCCCCAAGGTAAGTTGGCTTTCGGGTGCTGCATGAAGGTTTTTTTTGTATCAAAGACTGCTATGAAAGCTTTTAAAGCTGCTCTCCATCTCATGCTTGTCTATTCTAAAGGTGCCCATACACTGCACGATTATCGTACGATAATCGTATGCGATCGGGTTTTCGTACGATAATCGAGCAGTGTGAACGGAGACGTGCGACCGTTTTTACTGTACGGTCGCACGTCTTCTGTCGAACCAGCATGTTCGAAAACCAGCCGGGAATCGACGATTTTCGGCTGGTTTGAACGGTGCTCGGAAGACAAATGCTGAACGGGCCGGTGTGCGCACGCGCACACTGCCCGTTCAGCATTGCGGTCATCGGAAGCCCGCCCCTCAGGGGGGCGGGCTTGCGAGGATCCAGAGTGCGATCTCGCGTCGCAAGATAGGCAGATCGTACGTTTTTTTAATCCCTGTACAACCATCGCAAGACTAAGGTCTTGCGATGGTTGTACAGTGTATGGCCACCTTAAAAGTAGTAGCAAAGCTTAGAAAGGAGCACATCCCTGGGCCACCTGGAACCATCATGCTTATAGCCATAAATGGGTTGCAGGCTTGTGAATTTCAGACAGTTTCTGACTGCCATGGTGGAGATAATAAGTACCTCCAGTGGATGAAGGAGCACACTATTGCAAAGAGAGATTTTCCAGCCTTTTGGAAATCCTCTTTGGGAGCATTTCCCGTTAGTGCCTTAAAGTTAAGCCAAGTACTGTATCAAGCCATGGTTTTTGGCTTGACATACACTTTAACCATGGAGCAGAGGAAAAAGATTAAGTTCCACGTAAAGGGTTTTGCTTGGTGAGGATGACAGCATGTTTTGTCTTTATGAGTACAGGTTGATATCTCCCCACCCATCTTTTATAGAGGCATGCTGGCCCAGCTACGGCCAGCCTTGCAGATCAGTGCTTTGACTACAGCTGTAGACCAGCATGTCTCCCCCCATTGTTCTCCCCTTGGCCTAGCTTGTAAAACCCTAAAATTTCTGCTTTTGAGGAACACAGACTTGCACAACAATTGAGGTTCCAGAACAACGGCCAGAGTTATGCTTGGGGCTCAAGAACCATCCAATGTTGCAGCTACGGCTCCACAAAACAAAATCATCATCACGGCATTAGGTATTTCTTTTCGACTGTCTTTATATCAAAGGCTTAAAAGCCCGTTAGGGCTTGTTCACACCAAGCGCGGAGCAGATCCAGACCAGAGCAGGTGCAGACCGGATCAAAACTGCGTCCAATGTATTCCTATGGTATTTTGACCTCCAGTTCACATCGCAGCGTGCGGATCCAGACCAGATCCAGAGCAGGTGAAAAAACTGCGGCAAGCCCTATTTTACCTGCTCTGGATCTGCTCTGGATCTGCTCTGGAACGCATCAAAAACGCATCAAAAACGCAACGCCATGCAACCCAATGCAATTCAATGGGAAAAAATAACCATAAAGAAAAAAAACCTCTATGGTCATCTGTCATGACCTAATCTTCCTTTGTCACTTCCTATCTCTGGAAAAGCTGACCTTGTGAGCTGGAGGGCAAAGGAAAAATGGTGGACAAGTTTTGTGACCCAGAGTGATTCATAAGTATGGTTCAACAGTGCCCTGAGCTATATGACAGCAGACACTTTCAATACAAGAACAATAGAAAGAAGGGTGACCGGTGGAGTTTGATAGCAGGGAGAGTTTTCCCAGGATATAAGGATATGTCCTTGACAGATAAGGAGAGCTGTGGTGAGTACTTCAATGTGATAGAGAGAGATTGCTAGAGAAGTAGAGAGAAAGAGAGAGTGTGATAGAGAGAGATTGCAAGAGAAATAGAGAGAGAGTTATAGAGAAAGAGAGAAAGTGATAGAGAAAGAGAGAGAGTGATAGAGAGAGAGATTGCTAGAGAAATAGAGAGAGAGTGATAGAGAGAGAGAGAGATTGCTAGAGAAATAGAGAGAGAGTTATAGAGAAAGAGAGAGAGTGATAGAGAGAGAGAGAGAATTTGATAGCATTGCTAGATTGCTGGAGAAATAGAGAGAGAGTTATAGAGAAAGAGAGAGAGTGATAGAGAGAGAGAGACTGCTAGAGAAATAGAGAAAGATATAGAGAGAAAGAGAGAGTGTGATAGAGAGAGATAGAGAGAAAGAGAGAGAGTGATAGAGAGAGAGAGAGAGAGAGTTATAGAGAAAGAGAGAGAGTGATAGAGAGAGAGATTGCTAGAGAAATAGAGAGAGAGTTATAGAGAGAGAGAGCGTGAGAGAGAGATTGTTAGAGAAATAGAGAGAGAGTTAAAGAGAGAGTGATAGAGAGAGAGAGAGAGTGTGAGATAGATTCCATCACAAGGGACACATCACATGCAAACATTCCTACCTAGATATCGACATGCGGGTGTATGAAAAAAACTTGTCTGGGTGTGCACGACGGTCTGCATATAGAGTCCCAAACTGGCCCTTTGGATCTCTTTCTCTCATCAGTGGGTGCACCCAAAAGCGACGTCTCCTTACAGCCCCTTGGCGTAGCAGTATAATAACCATCACCAGGAGCATGCCTGCATCCCATGGATCCATGTTGCAACAATTTTACATGTGAAACAAGGTCAGAGGAAGCAGGAAATAATCGGAACAGCTAATGAAAGGTCAGAGGTAAAAGGAAATGACCTCATAACCTTGTTAGCTTCCTGGAAAAAAAAAGCATCAAAAACGCGTCAAAAACGCATCGTGCGTGTGCAGAAACCTGACCGGATCTGGTCTGCATTTGGTGTGAACAAGGCCTAAGTATCTGCATGCAATATATGAAGCTTGTGTTGTATATTACGTTAATTGTTGCACTAAATGGCTCAGCCACATTACCAACATTGCTATACATGATATAAAGGACTCACCAGAGTGTTGAAGTTGTCCTGTTGATACAAGTGCTTGTTGCAGGTGACACAGTCCTTCTGGCAGTCACAAAGCACGTGGGAAAGTAAGCAGACTAAAACTATACTCCATAGAAGAGCCTTCATTGTGACGGGACCACTTGGGGCAGCTGGAAGAGAAAAGATTCAAGTTTTAGATATCAGCTCAAAGATGAACATGGGGAAACTTCATTTCAGTCCCATTACATTTAGGTATCAGTATAACCCCCAAGGGAGTTGCAAGACCCTGGCATGTGTCAGCAGACTTCTCCTTGATGCCCAATGTCACAGAGACGTCCAGCTTTCTGGAGGCACCATCTGGTGAACTGATCTTCTACCCAATGGTTCCTCCATAGTTCTGACTTTAACGCCAATTGGTAAAGCCACTGGTTCCGGGAGACTGCCAAGGAACATCATATATGTTCAATAACAGTCACAAGTTCCTTGGATATATCCTTGGCAGTCTCCTCCTTTTATGGTACATTAGGTCCATTTTTAGGTCTGTTTGTGACCAATTACGGCAACATCACCGTATAATGTTTCATTTGAAATCGTAGACATCCCTACCTCTGTGCCCTGAAGAAGTGGAATGGAAATCTGCGAAATGGGTTGAGAAAATTGCTCTCTTTTCATTACTGGAATTTGATTTACTTAAAAAAATATATATCTTTAGACATTGTTTTATATAAATATGATATATCTGTGTACGGCATAGTGATGTATGACGGGTCCAGCAGATGAAGGCACTGCTTTTGGATTGATTGTCTGCAATATGATCCATGACAAATGTAACTTTGTCATTTAACATGAATTTTGTAACTAATAAAAAAAAAATTTTTTACTCAATATATAATAATATAAAAAATAATATTATTACTTTTATTGGTGTATATCCCTTGGTATATAGTTGAGTGAACATTACAAGCAATGTTAGCTTATCTGAGACCACACTACCGGCAACAGGGTTGACACATTATAGTTTTTGGAGACCTGCCCTAGAGCAAACACCTTTTTTTTTTTTGGGCCAGGATCAGACCCCCCCTGCCACTAAAACGCTCTATTCCAGGTATTTATTTTTGCACTTCCAATCCTGAATGCTTTCTGCCAGTTACATTTCAGTGATGTGATTTAGAATGCACCAGCTGAAGGCTCCTGGCATGGGTCATTATTGTGATAATTGTTCTATCGATGGGTTTAAATTGCACTTTGAGTTGCTGAACTCATAAAACAACCATGAAGAAACGTGTCTGGAATAGGGCTAAGTGGTCTTACCGAAGGCTAGCGAACAGTTTTTAATGGAGAAAGCATGGAGGATCTGATTATGTCAGAAGTTGGTATTACATTACATTCAACCTGAGAAGAACATATACTACGAACGTTAGTTTTTGCCTCTATTCACACAGAATGAATGTTCACAGAGATTGACAGGATGGGTAGCTGTGCAAATTGTTAATAATTAGACCACAAAATGTGGAAAAGGCCTTGCAGCACTGGGGGTCCCTGGTTCGAATCCCAGCCAGATCACTATCTGCAAAAAACGAGTTTGCATGTTTTCCCTGTGCTTGCGTGGGTTTCCTCCCACATTCCAAAGACATCCTGGAAGGTTAATTGGCTCCTGTCTAAATTGGCCCTGTATGTGAGATGGGGACCTTAGATTTTAAGCTCCTTGAGGGCAGGGACTGATGTGAATGTGCAACTATGTAAAAGCGCTGTGTAAATTGTCGGTGCTATATAAATACCTGTAATAAATAAGACAGAAGCAGCACCTTCTATAGCAAGACAGGTTGCATTGACACTAAGACGGGTGACGCAGCATATATGATAAGTAATCATCTGCTGGAACGCAGGCAGTAAGTGACCTGATAAAAGCAATTTTTCACAGAAAAGGGTTGAGGTGAAGGAAAAGCCGGATTAAAGGAGAACTATGGGGGAGGGGGGGTGATTTTCACTCACCTCATAGTTCTAGCCGACCTGTGACAATGAGACTATCACAGGTCGGCTCAGTAGATCGGGAGGTGAGGGAACACATACCGGCGTTCGCTCACCTCTCGATCCTGTCACGGCTCTCTGCTGTGACAGGGGAGCGACTGGATTCCCCCCTCCAGCGCTGACTGGTGGAACGGACGGGGGAGGGGGCGCGTACAGTTGGCTCTGCCTCTAGATAGGCAGAGCCAGCTGTCACTCACGCAGCTGTGCGGATTTCGACATCGATGTCGGGATCCGCTCCGGCTGCGGCGTCTCAGTATACCGCGAGCTGTAGCTCCCTATATACTGAGCTTAGAGTAACGGGAGGACGCTAGTTTGTGTCCTCCTGTTACCCTAATGGGGAAAAGCCCTGACCCCATAGTTCTCCTTTAAGAGCATGCAGTCTTATGATTTTGTTGAGTAATGAAACTCTTGTAAAGCTCAATGTCTTAGAGATCACCATTCCATAAGTATTAAAATTCGTCTTCTAGTAAACTTGTCGGCAGCTTTTTCGGAGTCGCTGGAATCGGGTCTCTCTGGAGAAATAAGAATCGGATTACAGAGCGCGTTCTGATCCCCGAGATTCCTCCAAAAGGGATTTATTCTTCACAACTGTTACAAACTTTCACACGTGCCGCCATGATCTTTCATCAGCATCTCCCTCGGCACATTCCATGGCTATCGTATGAAAACCATGGAATGTGTCTTCACATGCACACAGATTTCCTATGCTTAATTTGCTTCAAGAGCCCCTCTGTAATGGGGTCCCCTTCCCCAGGCCCCCTATAGCTATTATTATTATTATTATACAGGATTTATATAGCGCCAACAGTTTGCGCAGCGCTTTACAATGTAAGGAAGACATTACAATTACAATATAATTAAAGACAAGAGGGTAAGGAGGGCCCTGCCC
>NW_017307210.1:240452-242133 GCF_000935625.1 Nanorana parkeri
GAGGGATTGGCAGAGGGGGGTTGCAGACACTGAGCGGTTGGTTAGGTGAATGAGTCTAGCAGCGGCATTCATGATAGACTGAAGGGGGGAGGAGCCTGTGTAGAGGTAAGCCAATGGGGAGGGAGTTGCAATAGTCAAGACAAAATATAACAAGGGAGTGGATGAGTAGTTTTGTAGTATCATTGGGAGGAAGGGGAGATGTTGTGAAGGTGAAGACGGCAGGATTTGGATAGTGATTGGATGTGGGGAAGAAAGGTGAGGTCCGAGTCAAGGATGACACCTAGCACCTTGGCATGGGGGGAGGGGTGGATAGTTGTGTTATCAATCTTAAGGGAAAAGTTTAGGGAAGGTGCACTGGGATGGGGGGAGGGGTAAATATAATGAGCTCAGTTTTTGAAAGGTTGAGTTTTAAGAAGTGTTGTGACATGCAGACGGATATGTCAGTTAGTAGATTATTGTGCGCCATTGACGTGAACCAGGAAGCCATGTTTTGATGCAAAGGTTTGGTAGAGGTATGGAAGGGTGTATAGCAGTGTGCAGAGAGATTTTTTTGCAGGTGCTCCATATGCACCCAAAATATTTAAAAAAATAAAAGTTTTACGTACAGATACACTTCACAAGAACCCTAAAACCTTGCCCAGCCGTACCGCAGTGCCCCGCCAAATCAACATCTCAGGCAATCATAGTGATATGCCACCACAATCACCTCGCTGTTCCCTCCATTCCTCTCCCCGGAGTGAAGTGCGATACGAGCAGCTCCAAGTGGTGATTATTTTGATGCGTTTGTTTTTTTTGATAATAGAACGTTCATTTGGCGAGGGACACGGGGGACGACTGTAATAACATCAACCAGGCGCCGTTATAGGTCTTCAGAATTGGCTGCTATACACAAGAACTTGCCTTCAAGGGGACAGAGAAGACGCGATTGAAGCAAGTGGCTCATTTACATAGAAATGACATGCAGAAGAGACATATTGCTTCTATGAATACTAAATGAGGTCATTAGAGTTAATTTGCATCGTCTAAAATGAAGCTGTCACTCTCGGCTCTCCTGGCATCAGCCTATGAGACTAACCTGTGATAGAGGATACCTTGCTGCGTGTGTGTATATTGGTGATAGGGTATGAAAGGGCAACTCTACCCAAAACTAGTTTCTGGTGTAGCCCCTTCTACCCTAAGTGGAGTGGCTACTTAAATGCACTACTTAAATGTAGTGTTGCTAGCACTGTAATCAGTCTGCCTGATTGGTTGTCTGGTATCATTTGGGTTCTACTAGGTGAGTGGCAGCCAATGGGGGAACATCAGGAGTGTCACCAGACAATTACTGGGAGTTTCTTGGCCAGTGGTGCATGCTGGGGAAGTGCATACATACTCAAGGATTGCCATGTGCTAAGGGAAGTACACCCCCGGGCATGGATTGGAGAAGCTAGGGGCCTCAAGACTGGAGGAGACTACATGTGGACCTAGGTTGGGTCTAGAACTATCTGGGAAGGCGAACCAGAGGAGCCTTATGACTGGTGGAGGTGCCAGGAGATGGCATTGTCCTCAGGAACAAGTCTGGTGTCTCTCCCAGGGAAGATCTCATGCACATCCCTATTCAGATGTTGCTATACTATGAGGGACCTAAAGAACAAAGGGCCTTGGTGCAAGATTTTTTCCTGCCAACCACCCCTCCCCCAAT
>NW_017307210.1:242273-244753 GCF_000935625.1 Nanorana parkeri
TGGATTTCACTGGGCCCCCCAGCCTCGGTCCACCACTGGTCTCTGCACCAGAGGAGCTTACACTCTAATGTCCCCCCAGAGTCACACACTATTATTTTTATAATTTATAGAGCTCTGACATATACCGCAGCGCTGTACAGAGAACACTGAGCCAGTCACATCAGTCTCTGTACAGAGGAACTTACACTCTAATGTCCGTCCATCCCCCCCCAAAGTCACACACTATGCTTATACATTTATATAGCTCTGACATTTACCACAGTGCAGTACAGAAAACACTGAAACAGTCACAACAGTCTCTGCACAAGAAGAGCTTACACTCTAATATACCCCCACATTCACACACTAGGGATCCACCAATACCATTTTGTGCCCTTTGTGATATACCAAGCAAGACACAAATCTGGGGTCCGCTCTGTGTGATATATCACAGAGGGGATCTCCAATATGTTCCTACCTGATATACCAGGCAGGCAGAGTACATATCTGGGGTCTGCTCTGTAATGCATCAGGCAGGGCACAGATCTGGGGTTCACTCTGTGATATAACAGGCAGGGCAGAGATCTGGGGTCCGCTGTATATGATATAGCAGGCAGGGCACAGATCTGGGGTTCACTCTGTGATATAACAGGCAGGGCAGAGATCTGGGGCCCGCTGTATATGATATAGCAGGCAGGGCAGAGATCTGGAGTCCTCTGTACAGTGGGGCAAAAAAGTATTTAGTCAGCCACCAATTGTGCAAGTTCTCCCACTTAAAAAGATGAGAGAGGCCTGTAATTGGCATCATAGGTAGACCTCAACTATGAGAGACAAAATGAGAAAACAAATCCAGACAAATCACATTGGCTGATTTGGAACGAATTTATTTATATTTATTTTTATTTATGATATAGCAGGCAGGGCACAGATCTGGGGTCCGCTGTATATGATATAGCAGGCAGGGCACAGATCTGGGGTCTGCTCAGTGATATATCAGACAGGGCACAGATCAGTCATGTGTGCCTGCAGCTTCCAAAGGACAGTCACACATGCAGGAGCCCTGAGGTGCCACGATGCATGGCACCCAGAATAAGCCCCCGAAGGGCAAGGAGATACTATGTACCCTTTGCCTGTCCTACACCCTCCTTTGCTACAACCTCATCCTCCAGGGATAGTCCAGCATGCACACACGGGGCTACCAGCAAGAAACACCTGCAAAAGATGCCGCTCTGCCAACCCTCCAGAGCTACTGTAACCTCCAAAACCCAGCACCCGTCCAAAACCCAGAGAGCACCATACTCACCCCCCTTGCAGCAGCACGACTGAAGTTTCCTCACAAGATTGTTCCTCGAGCGATCATTGTGAGGGTTAAAATGGGAGGCACCAGGGCAGTGCTTCATTAAAGCGTGTCCAGAGGAGAGAGATATGGGCACCATAGGCTGCTGTGAGGTCCTAGCAAGTGCGGGACCTTATGGTAGCCGCGTCAAATTTAAAAATGTAATACGGACCATCCTTTCTCCAATGGGGGGAGGGGAGGCTTGGGACCGGACCCACAGGGCCCAAGGCTGGGCCCCCCCAGCCTTGGGCCCTGATGCAGTCGCACTGGCTGCATCAGTGGTAGTAACACAAATACTGCCATAGGAGAAACCCACAAAGACCGCTATGTGCCATAGGAGAAAAAACAAAAAGACCGTCTTGTGTCACAGGAGAAACCCCACAAAAACTGTCCTGCCTCTGGGAGTCATGCCTGTGGCTGTCACAGTCTTGCACTGCCTCATGGGATTTGTAGTTTCACCACAGCTGGAGGGCCGAAGTTTGGCTACCCCAGCCTTAGACAGTAGTGTTTATTGTCCAGATCATTATCATAATTCCTCCATTACAGGAAGTATTTTAGCTGGTGTCCAGAAGATGACATGAATGGAGTGCTGGTTAAGTGGTTGCAGTCTTACAATGCAGTGCGAGGTCAGTTTTCACCAAGGATATATCAGCATGGAGCTTCTATGGTCTTCATGTGTGAGATGTGAAAGAGAACAATAGAGTAACTTCTTTCAGCTAGGTTCTAAGGCTTTACATATTCTGGTTGGTGGGCAGAAGATGACATGAATGGGGTGGTGACAGTCTTATGTTGCAGTGTTGGGTTCTTGAGGTCAATTTCCACCAATGGTACATCTGCATGGAGTTCCTTTGATCTTCAGATCTACAGATCTTGTGTGATATGTAAAAGAGGCAACTAAAGTATCTTCCTCCAGCTTGGTGCTACATTAGGTGGGTGGAGTCTGTCTGCTGTAATCACATGATCAGTCCCATTGTTGACATAAAAGAAGAAACATAGCATCCCTGTAGAGATATAGTTAGTATATCACCATAGAAGACGAGGCTGTTCAATTTTTGGTAGTAAATCTATGTTTTAGAAAATCATAACTGGCTTCAGAACAAAATGGAAAAGGCAAATTTGTTGCAGTTTTTCTACAAATATTGATTTTAGGGGGGGGGGGGGGGGG
>NW_017307210.1:244790-250810 GCF_000935625.1 Nanorana parkeri
AAGATTTGCTTGGGGGGGGGGGGGGGGGGGGGGCCGCTGATCTTACGGCAAAGATACACCAGCGCCATACATTATCCCGTTGAGGAAACGCCAAACGCAGTTCGCCTTGTCTGTTTAGAAGATCAAATTATCTATTGTTGCTCCTCGCTCTTATAGCTCATTGTTTCTCAGTATTTGGATTTCCAGACCGACACATTTGTCTAATTACCTCATTTACTGACACAGCGAGAACCATCATGATCGTTGTGTTCTGTTAATTATGTAGGATAAGGAAAATGCTCCAGTAATTACAAGCGATAGCAATTTATTTTCCGCTAAAATACAAGGTCATCTATCAGTTCTCTGACTGTACAGTCTTCCGTAGCTAAAAGGCACAACATTTACCTTAAGTGGCCAAATGAATGTGGACCCCCCTCCAAATGATTGAGTTCAGGGGGTTTTCAGCAAAGGGTGCTGTTAATACGACATCATACAAAGGCAGCCTAGACAACTGTGCTCTTCCAACCTTGTGGTATCAGTTTTTGTGAAGATCCTTTTCTGTTCCACCATGACTGACCCCTGTGTACAAACCCAACACCCGACTTGGTGTGACCAGTATGATGTGGAGGAACTAGAGTGTCCTACACAGAGCCCTGTGCTCAACCGTACAGGACACCTTTGGGATGAATTGGAATGCAGATTGTGATCCTGGTCTTCTCATCCAACATCAGTACCTGACCTCACAAATGGTCCAACATTCCCATAGACACATTCCAATGCCCACCCTCCATCCTCTTGTGGAAAGCCTTTCCAGAAGAGTGGGGGTTGTTTTAGTTGCAAATGGGGAACCATGGAGATAGAGAGATACAAAGTAACATTGTTTATAAACATTGATCAGAGGGAGATAGAGAGATACAAAGTAACATTGTTTATAAACATTGATCAGAGGGAGATAGAGAGATACAAAGTAACATTGTTTATAAACATTGATCAGAGGGAGATAGAGAGATCCAAAGTAACATTGTTTATAAACATTGATCAGAGGGAGATAGAGAGATACAAAGTAACATTGTTTATAAAATTGGATAAGAGGGAGATAGAGAGATACAAAGTAACATTGTTTATAAACATTGATCAGAGGGAGATAGAGAGATACAAAGTAACATTGTTTATAAACATTGATCAGAGGGAGATAGAGAGATACAAAGTAACATTGTTTATAAGCATTGATCAGAGAGAGATAGAGAGATACAAAGTAACATTGTTTATAAACATTGATCAGAGGGAGATAGAGAGATACAAAGTAACATTGTTTATAAACATTGATCAGAGGGAGAGAGAGCGATACAAAGTAACATTGTTTATAAAACATGATCCAGAGGGAGATAGAGAGATACAAAGTAACATTGTTTATAAACATTGATCAGAGGGGAGATAGAGAGATACAAAGTAACATTGTTTATAAACATTGATCAGATGGAGATAGAGAGATACAAAGTAACATTGTTTATAAACATTGATCAGAGGGAGATAGAGAGATACAAAGTAACATTGTTTATAAGCATTGATCAGAGAGAGATAGAGAGATACAAAGTAACATTGTTTATAAACATTGATCAGAGGGAGATAGAGAGATACAAAGTAACATTGTTTATAAACATTGATCAGAGGGTAGAGAGAGATACAAAGTATTATTGTTACATTTGTATCTTCTCTGTTTCATATATCTGCAGAAGGAATAAGCTTCCATCTGCTTATGAAGTCAGCTAAAGCAACCTGTCAAGTAATAGAAATGCAATGTCTATTAACCCTTAGTTTACCCTAATTGCCTCATTGCTATAAATTACCTGGATAAATGAGAACCTTCACAGACATATTGCGACACATTTTGGGGAGAAAACTCTTAAACTGGTACGAGAATATGAAAAGGCAGCAAGAAAATTGTCAGACTATAGAAACCACTTGTGCTTTAACCTCAGATGCCGGCAACAGGGGTTGGTACCTTGCAGCATACATTTGGACTCCACAGTAAAGGACCACAAAGCCAAGCTGATACTAAAGAGAAGTGGCGAAACGTGCGGGTGTAATTTCCAATATTCTGGGGGGAACAATGCTGTTTTAACACCAATTATGCAAATACAATCAACAAGGGTTGCAATTAACAGATGATGTGGATTGGAGCAACATTCACCATATTTATTCCCAGATAATTTTTGTACAATTCCTTCTGAATTGAGAAAGCTAGTTGCATGACCAGTGAAACGTCTTCAAGAAAAATACAGCAAGTCCAGTTGCCTTGACTTATTTTTTAGAGTTATACATGACCTGGATAAATGAGAACCTTCACAGACATCTAAATGAACTAAATTAAACTAAAAATGATTATAATTTTGCTTTTCAAGCACATTTTTCACTGCTACATTGATTCAGCCATGATCTCTTCCCTAGTGACCAATCAAGGCAAAATGTATAGGAAAAGCCATTGAATATTGTATACTGTATATAGTACCCTCATCCTGCCCTCACTCCAATGGAAGAGGAGCTGATAGTAAATCTTTTTCTTTATACATATTTTTAAAAGAAAACAATTTTCTACCATAACCCCCAACTAGGCTGATAGAGCGACCTCCAACCAATATTGGCAGTTAATGGTTTCCATAAATGAAAAAATCAATATCTGAGCACGCAGACCTCCAGTCTCATTTCTGTTTTTGGGACCCGCATTGTAGCAAAGCTGATCCATACAGCATTTCTGCCGCTGCTCACAATGACGTGCACAGCTAATGTTCTGAGACCATTACATAATTTTTCCTGTGATTAACATTTACTATTCCTCTGCATGGGTACTCTCTGCATAATGGTCTGTAGGATGAAGAGTGTCCCGGGACCAGTTTTCTGTTCGGTGAACTGCAACGGTCAATGAGCGGCTAATGTGGTTGCTGGCCTTCACGATTCCGGAACATCGTCTCTAATCATCTAATAATATAAATGTGTTCTTTTTTTTTTCTCAGTTTGCAGTGTCAGGATCTAATGTTGGCCAAGTATTGTAATGATTTCCATTTGTTCCATGCAGGGCTGTAACAACAGATCACGGATCACGGGGCCTCTCTCTGAGCTGTGATGACCTCTCTCTGAGCTGTGAGTAACGATGCCAAGATGTCAAAGACTCCTTTTATGCATCTGAAGGCTTCTCTTCACTGTAGACTTTAAAGAGGATTAGAGTTGTCATCAACTGCAATCACTCCAACCCTTAATGACACAGTACTGTATTATGTTCACCTGTTCTATGTTTAATTTGCCTCAACAACATAATGGGGCCCTCTTCCAACCCAAGGCCCCATAGCAGCTGCCTGGGCTGCAACGGCTATACTGATGCCACTGGTTCCATGGCTAAAAGTTAGAACTGCTCAACTATCCCACCTCTTTACCCAGACAAGCATGGTTGGGTGCACGGATGACATCTCCTTACCCAGGCAAGCATTGTTGGGTGCACAGGTGACACATCTCTTTACCCAGGCAAGCATGGTTGGGTGGTCAGGTGGTCAGGTGATACATCTCCTTACCCAGGCAAGCATGGTTGGGTTGTCAGGTGACGCATCTCCTTACCCAGGCAAGCATGGTTGCGTGCCGTGGTCAGGTGACAAGGGGACACATCTCCTTACCCAGGCAAGCATGGTTGGGTGCACAGGTGACACATCTCCTTACCCAGGCAAGCATGGTTGGGTGCACAGGTGACACATCTCCTTACCCAGGCAAACATGGTTGCGTGGTCAGGTGACAAGGTGACACATCTCCTTACCCAGGCAAGCATGGTTGGGTGCACAGGTGACACATCTCCTTACCCAGGCAAGCATGGTTGGGTGCTCAGGTGACACATCTCCTTACCCAGGCAAGCATGGTTGGGTGCTCAGGTGACACATCTCCGTAAGCAGTTTCTCAATCTCCGAATGCCATTGGTCACCATCATTGTCCAAAATAGACACATTTCCTTATTATGTATCAGTATACAGCACAAACAATGTAAAATCTGGTTGACAGGTTTCAGACATACTCTACCATGTTTCCCATTCATTTGTCTATCAGTAGATACTCTAGAGCAGGGGTGGGCAAACTCTGGCTCTCCAGTTGTGAAACAACAAATCCCATGATGCATCTGTCTCTGGGAGCCATGCCTGTGGCTTTGAGTATCTTGCAATGACTCATGGGATTTGTAGTTGCCGCACAGCTGGAGGGCTGGAGTTTGCCCACCCCTGCTCTAAGGCAATGTGGTTATCATACTATTCCTTCAAGTTCAATTTTAGTCCCTTCCCCAGTCCTCACTCTCCCCCCACCCCCTCCCCGCCCCTGCACATCTTAAGGCTTTCTTAAATGTATTTTAGCTAGTCAAATATCAAATATTTGCAGGCAGACCGTCCTAGAAAACGCCCACGTGGGATGCTGAGCCCCCATGATTGAAACAACTGAAATCCAATGAAAGAAAGGGACAGGGCCAGGGGCAGGGCCAGGGAGGAGATTGCTAGATGATGCTGGACGTCCTGCAGCTAGGAAATGAGGCAAGCTCTATTTGACTTGCTGCAGCTTCTAATGCACATTGTGAGAAGCTCCCAGTGTGCAGTGATATCAGGGGAAGAAATTTCAGTCCAGGAGAGAAGCCGGTACAACTGTGCAAAACTGGAGAAAAGGCCAAAATTCTGCCTTAAAAACCCCCCTGTCTATTTTTACTGTCTGCCTCCTATTGGGGAGATCTTTCTTCACTTCCTGTCTCGGGGATGCAACAGGAAATGTCAGGAAATCTCTACAAAGTGAAGGGAATTTCCCTCTTGGATAGTTGTCCCCATTGAAGGATTTCCCACTTCCTTGTTCTGGTGACAACTGCAAAATTATGGATTTTCCACCACTTTCAGTTCCAATGACAGTGGACAGTAGGACAAGCAGAGGGTGAATCTGCCCAGTAGGGATACAGCAATAAAAACCTGAAAGGGGTTCCAATCCATCCCTATGCCATCCAAAAGGATGGAAAAGTGCATTAGGGTGCCATTCAAAATGAACCATTATCACAAGGGCTTAAATCAGAACTCAGGACTTTGCTTAGAGTCTCCATACTGATTCCAGGTCATTGACTGCAGACATTGGAACAGTATGACGACCAGGCACCTCAAATTTTCAGCAACGACATTGACATGTTGTTGCTAGGACAGGTGCCCTTTAACAAGGTATCTTCCATGTACACGGCAGCCTCGTAGGATGTTCTGACACAGATGCGGCAGCTGCCGCCGGTAATAGAGAGCGAGCAAGGCGACAGTCTGGCATGTCTCTTTTTCTGATGTCAGAATTAATAAGCTAACTGTTTGCCATTAGCATAATGAGAATCTATAAAAGTTTATTAACTTTGCTGTCAGACTGTCATGTTTAACCAGCGATGCAATATTCATTTTATTGTGCGTATATATGGAGAGGAAATGCGAGCGCCCGGGCCAGCAGCACCACCGGCCAATTTTCAATTCACGCAATAATCTTCTGGCGCGTGAAGAGAGAGATCTCCCGAGATTATTCTTCAACGTCTCTCTAGTGTTAAAGCAAACCGATCAGTAACTTCACAAGTCCTCATTCATGAGTCCCGGACGTGCCCCCATTATACAGCAACAGTGCCGCAGGACTACATTAGAGTCATAGAGTCATTAGAGTCTGCTCTGAGCCAGGAATGGATTGCATGAGGTTTCTTTGATTCCATAATGGCACTGCTGGCCCTTGAGGGAGAGAGAGGGATTGGATGACTTCCTTGACTTCTCCTAAGGAGTAATAGAACTAAGGACTAAATACGATTTGGTTACTCATCAAGGACGCTAGTGGACAATCTGAAACATAGATGCAGGTTCATATAATCAAAGAGCAAGTCAACCCTCAAGATCTGGAGTGGTCAGGGCTCATTGGCTTATTGGATCAGCGTGACATATACTTTGGCATGCATGGTGTCCAGTGGAGGAGGGACGTTGAGTTATTTGATTCATACTCAAATTGCGAGCTGCTTTGAAAGATAGAAA
>NW_017307210.1:250832-256154 GCF_000935625.1 Nanorana parkeri
GCGGTGAGGTCCTTTTTTGTGTTCCTGTGCTCGTCAATTGGAGATTATAACTCCTACGCTCTGGCCAAGCCCACCTGTACCATTGTGTATGTACAAACAGCCTCAATTATGGTCCTGAAGTATCAGAGTTGACATCTGAGAAATGCGTAAAGACAACTCCATCCTACCCACTATATAGTGCACTGATGTCTATATGACAGTAAGACCCCGTTCACGCTGAGTGGTTTGTCGCGCGATTTCCGCTCCGAAATCGCGCAATATCGCTCTATATAGCTCGTCCAATGCATTTCAATGGAGCTGTTCACATCTCATAGCTCAATGTCGACTGTAGCTCATCGCCCGTGCATGACCCTTTTTTCGGCGGATGTCGCACGATTCGGCCCCAATAGGCTCAATGGTGTCGCGCATTACCGGCGATATTACATGACCTTGCCGCGCGATATCGCGCTACAGAACGGTCTTTTTTGCACTGCAAAATGGAAGCAAAGAATGATGTCACATCAAGACCGCTGTTGATTGGTTACAGCCCAGTGTAGCAGTGACGAAGTCCCTCCCAAAAGTCGCGCTGATGTGCACTGTCGGCCCAATATAGCGCATTGTAGCTCAATGCCGTTCAGCACGGAATCGCGCAGAAAACAGCGTGATTCACCATGTCGCTCAGTGTGAATGGGGTCTAAGGAAATTGGATATACACTGAGTAACATATCAGCTACACATAGACAATGAAATTGGCGTTGGATGGCGATAATATTATAATTGGATGCTAATTATGACATTGATTTATAGGGAATGCATTACCTTAGTTTTATTATGTTTGTAATGAGAAGTTAATAGGGGGGGTGATTTATAAGCATTCGCACAGTGAACAGGTATGAGAATGTGATTTGCAGCAAATTATGGCCACTAGATGGAGAAGAGGAGCACGGGAATATCCAATGCTCCTCGCTCTCTAAGTCCTGTGGTACTTTGGGGAATATAGACCCTAAGTGACCACTCCTGAAGCCGACTTTAACACAAAAAAGGACAATCTTTATACATTCTGTAGGTCAACAATCCATGATATATGAAACAGAACAGTCTATTGGACTTTCATCAAAACATTGTGCTTTGGTCTCACCAACAAGTGGCTCATACATTCTCAGTGTGATAGTCCCAGGACTTTCCCGTATTTCTCTGTAAATGCAGTCCTCAGTATTGCTCAGCAGCTTTCCTCAGCTCCAAGTGTCCAGGGAAGATTATAACTCTTACGCTCTGGCAAAGCCCATCTTTACCATTGTGTATGTAAAAACAGCCTCAATTGTAGTCCTGTAGTCCTGAACTCTGGTCCAGACTGCTAATAAGGCCGCTCTCAGCCACTTGATCCTCCTAGACTGGTCATTGGCATTGTTGTTGGACTGGATGATGAATTGTCTCCACTAGTGTTAGGCTCCTGGATGGGGGATTGTCTCCACTAGTGTTAGACTCCTGGATGGTTGATTGTCTCCAGTATTGTTAGACTCCTGGATGGTGGATTGTCTAAAGTAGTGTTAAGCTCCTGGATGGTGGATTGTCTAAAGTAGTGTAAGCTCCTGGATGGTGGATTGTCTCCAGTAGTGTTAGGCTCCTGGATGGTGGATTGTCTAAAGTAGTGGTAAGCTCCTGGATGGTGAATTGTCTCCAATACTGTTAGGCTCCTGGATGGGGGATTGTCTCTAATATTGTTACGCTCCTGGGTGGTGGATTGTCTCCAGTAGTGTTAGGCTCGTGGATGGTGGATTGTCTCCGATAGTGTTAGGCTCCTGGATGGTGGATTGTCTCCAGTAGTCTTAGACTCCTGGATAGTGAATTGTCTCCAATACTGTTAGGCTCCTGGATGGGGGATTGTCTCTAATATTGTTAGATTCCTGGATGGTGGATTGTCTCCAATACTGTTAGGCTCCTGGATGGGGGATTGTCTCCAGTAGTGTTAGGCTCCTGGATGGTGGATTGTCTCCAGTATTGTTAGGCTCCTGGAAGGTGGATTGTCCCCAATACTGTTAGGCTCCTGGATGGTGGATTGTCTCCAGTAGTGTTAGGCTCCTGGATGGTGGATTGTCTCCAGTATTGTTAGGCTCCTGGATGGTGGATTGTCCCCAATACTGTTAGGCTCCTGGATGGTGGATTGTCTCCAATAGCGTTAGGCTCCTGGATGGTGGATTGTCTCTAATATTGTTAGGCTCCTGGATGGGGGATTGTCTCCGATAGTGTTAGGCTCCTGGATGGTGGATTGTCTCCAGTAGTGTTAGGCTCCTGGATGGTGGATTGTCTCCAGTATTGTTAGGCTCCTGGATGGTGGATTGTCTCCAATACTGTTAGGCTCCTGGATGGTGGATTGTCCCCAATACTGTTGGGCTCCTGGATGGTGGATTGTCTCCAATACTGTTAGGCTCCTGGATGGTGGATTGTCCCCAATACTGTTAGGCTCCTGGATGGTGGATTGTCTCCGATAGCGTTAGGCTCCTGGATGGGGGATTGTCTCCGATAGTGTTAGGCTCCTGGATGGTGGATTGTCTCCGATAGTGTTAGGCTCCTGGATGGTGGATTGTCTCCAGTAGTGTTAGGCTCCCGGATGGTGGATTGTCTCCAGTAGTGTTAGTGTCACAATCTGGATGAGGCTCAGAGTCCAGTAGCTGAAACAGCAGGCAAAGTCGTAGTTAAACGGGCCGAGTTCGGTACACAAGCAGACGGTAGTCGTATAGGAGCAGGCAGAAGCGTAGTCAGAGATCAAGCCAAGGTCAATAGCCAAAGGTATCAGGTATGAAGTGGAAGACGACGAGAGTAGTCGGTGAATCAGCAGCCAAAGGTCGGTACACGGGTGGCAGTATGAGCGGATTGTATCACAGAAGGAGCAAGGAAGCAAGATATTGGCAAGAGCACAATAATCCGGCAAACAGGAAGTGCAGAGGCGTGGCTTAAATAGGAAGTTCAAGGGAGCAAGAAGTTCAGAGTTCAGCAGAGATTAGGTATAACTCAGGATTACACAGAAGATCAGGCAAGGAGCTATCCAAGGTTCAAAGGTGGCTCAGCAGGCTGAACCGCTGCCAGCTACAGCAGAGGGCCTGGGTTCAGATCTGGTTCCTGACAGTTAAACTCCTGGATGGGGGATTGTCTCCAACAGGAAGTATCAAAACACTTGTGACTGATCGTTCCGTATAACAGAAAGTGTCTTTTGGTCATGAAGGTATTGAAGAAAACGCACGCACCATGCATATGTCAGCATGATGGTGGAATGGAATAATCCAACCTAGCATGGAAAACACCTAAGGCTGGGTTCACACCTAGGCGTTTCGAATATGCACGTTTTTACTGCGATTCGCGACAAACACGCGTTTCCGAGGGCTACTTGGCTGTATCCCAATGGAAACGCGTGACAAAAACGCCCCAAAGAAGCTCCTGTACTTCTTTGGGCGCAGGGCGTTTTGTAGCGCGTTCATACGGCCTGTAATACGCCCAGGTGTGAACCATGCCCATAGGAAATAATGGGATTCCGGTGTTTGAGCGTTTTGCAGGGCGTAGGAACGCGCTACAACACACCCAGGTGTGAACTGGGCCTAAAGAATACAATGCTCGGTGATTAAACTCCTTATATGAGAACACTGCAAATAGAAGGATGTGAAAGCAATTAGATCCGATGAGATCTGGAGGAGCTGTGCTCGATTCTTTTGTTTTGTGTATACGGGTCTAAAGGTCGTCTGAATGGATATCCACCAGAAACGCAATGTCTCCATAGAACAGAACAGGTCCACTTTCATCCATAGTTCATTCCAATACAGTTACATATTGTACTGCAGCCAGCAAATGATGATGGTGAATGTCCTTACAGAACCCTATTGATAGGTTTTTATTGCTCTCTGAGATTTTCCTAACTTGGGTCTCCTGAATACCAGGAACCAGATTAAAGCTCCAAATTCAGGAAAAAGTTTTCAAACCTATTGTTCCTGCCAGTAGATCCCTGATATTTCTACTTCCTGTAACAGGGTGACAACACAGCTTGTTCTGCTGTGAAATTGTGCAGAGGAGTTGCCACCCTGTGGACAGATTAGTCCCTATATGACAGGACCATGAGATGACGTAGCACTATGGTGGCACTACAATGCCGACCTTCTCTGTTCCCCTTCACCACAGTCACAGTTCTCTATAATTATATGCTTCAGCGCCATCTGAGGGCACTAGTGCCATACCAGTGAGACATAATGCACTCGGTTAGCACACAATAAGCTTTATTTATAAAACTTCCACTCAGCGTAGAGCTGGATGCGAATGATATGGCAATGGTGCCCCTAGGTGGCGCTGAGGAGTATAGGAATTTTCTGCGCCATCTATCGGCCCAAGTGCCATGGGAACGGCATCTATATTTTCTACATAAACCCGATCGGGTGCTAATTTCATTATGTCTCATTTACATGGCCACCTGAAGCAGCGGGGTGGGGTGGGAGTTCTGGTGGTGCACGCTAACCGGGAGGTGGGAGGGGTGATGGAGGCGGGGCTTGTGGTGCACAGAAATTAGCACGTGATCGAGTTTGCGTGGCACTAGCGCCCCTAGATGGTGCTGAGGAGTATTTCCTATAGTCCTTAGTGCCATCTAGGGTTGCTGGTGCCATGCGCAGGGCCATCACTATTATATATCTCCACGCCCGTCACTTAGCAACCAGGGACGCTCTGGCCAGAAAGGGGGCCGGAGGATGCCACTCTGCCTGCCGCCCCCCCCATGACCGAAAGAGATGCCGCCTGTGGAAATGCGCGCCGGCGCTGACGCATGAGATTCCATCGCTTTTATTCCGCGGCGCTCTGCGTTTAATCTCATTGAAGTAAATGGAACTGTCAGCGTCCCTTTGTCCTCGCACATCGCCAGGCGGCTGTAATAAGATCTGAAAGGACTTTCTCCGTCCAGCTGCTAGCGGAGAGGAATTGGTTATCGGTGGACGTGTGACAAAACGCTGCGACGCTGATTGATGGAGTCGTAGGAGGACGGCGGCGGCGGCAACACCTGGAAAGTCTTTCAGCGCGGCGTCACATCGCTCAACAAAAGCGCCGCGCAGATGCGTACGGATCAAAGCGCGCATCGCTTCCTTGTAACGGGAGGGGATGGCGTGCCATAAGTCCAAAACGGGGTCCGTAGCTGATTTAAAGCTGAATGCCAAGTGAACCGCCGAATACACGCAGGGGACGCGCTTCACCTACCAAAGGATTTGTAGTTCTGTCCATTCAGTTCTGAGGTTTACACAGCTCTGCCACGCAGCACAGCCCTGTCTGGCAGGAGACCTGATTTGCCTTGCTGCACTCCAGTAACAGTTATAGGTCTTG
>NW_017307210.1:256232-257072 GCF_000935625.1 Nanorana parkeri
TGCTCCCGGTAGGCCCCCCCCCCCCCGCACGCCCCTTGTGACGCCACTGCAGCAGACTGCTGAGCTTATCTCTCTGTCACTCTGCTCTCTCCTACTTGCAGTATGCTCCCTGCACTGCTGCATAACTGATTGGCTCCTTGTGCTGCTTCTCCATCTTCCAGTCTGAGCTCTCCTTTAACGACGATTGAAAGAGGAGGATACACCTTAGCACAGGGGTGGGCAACCTCAACCCTGCAACTGCTGTAGAACTACAAGTCCCAGGAGGCATTGCAAGACTGTGACAGCCACAGACATGACTCCTAGAGGCAGAGGCACGATGGGATCTGTAGATTCAGCATAGCTGCAGTGCTGAGGTTGCCCGTCGCTGGTCTAGGGTTTGAAAATATGTGACACACGACAAAGGAAGCTTATTAAAGGGCCCCGGCAGGACTCGGCTCATACCCGTCTCATCGCCCCGGTTGTGTTTCTCCTTCACTGGCGATGATCGTTGTACTGCGCTCCCTGACTGGGTGACATCACTGCCCATTATCTCGTCAGTCCGAGCCAATGGACACGCGAGTACAGAGCGAGGACTCGCAAAGCTCGGCTTTTGTTGAGAGTCGGTGGACTGTCACACTCAGCGAACCCGGATCAATACCACAGAAAATATCCATACGTGTGAAATCGATATTACCGCGGCAACTTCCCGATAATGTACATGGTGACAGGTGGCTTCCAAATAAATAGGTTAGTGTCCCTTTAAGAGTCAATCTTATCCATGCAGACTCTCCACTTGCAGCATTCTGCATCAATCCCATCAATCCCCCTCCCCCTCCCCCCCCCCATAGGGTCTATTTATAT
>NW_017307210.1:258361-260268 GCF_000935625.1 Nanorana parkeri
GATTCCTCTATATAGATCTTTATTATCACTAGAGGGATCCCCAGCAGGAGGAAGGAGGTCCTGATCCCTCTATATAGATCTATCACAAGAGGGGTCCCCAGCAGGGGGAAGGAGGTCCTGATTCCTCTATATAGATCTTTATTATCACTAGAGGGATCCCCAGCAGGAGGAAGGAGGTCCTGATCCCTCTATAATAAATAAAACATAGAGGGATCGGACTCGATGGACCAATTGGTCTTTTTTTTACCATCACTCTTCTATGTTTCTATTTTCCAGGATCTGAGCAGCGCGGGGTCTCCTCATTTATCACATCGCAAATTCCAAACCCAAAGGGGGAAAATAGAACCTCCGGGTGAAACCGAGACCACAAATATGTACAGCAGACCTCAGGCTGGGGGAGGGAGAAGCAGCACAATTCCCTGTACCGCAGACCTCAGGCTGTTTGGTGAGGGAGAAGCAGCACAATTCCCTGTACAGCAGAACTCAGGCTGGGGGAGGGAGAAGCAGCACAATTCCCTGTACAGCAGAACTCAGGCTGGGGGAGGGAAAAGCAGCAGTAGGAACCAAACAGGTGTGCTGCAGTGCTAGCAAGGAACATACTGATAGGAGGAGAGAGCAGAGCGATGAGCTCATCACTCCGCTGCTTCTCCTTTCACTGTCCGGTCACAGGCTGGGGGAGGGGCAATATTTTATGGGAACTCCTGTTCATGTGTCTAAGCTTAGGCGGTGTCCTGGGGATTCTATTTAAAGGGACCCATCAGGACACCTGTAACCTTCCCTTAGGCTTCATTATGGTGTCACAACGTGCGGTGTCACCCTCTGTTGTCGCACACGCGGTGATGATTTGTCTCGGTCCTCGAGTTCCCTTCTCTACGGCCGATTGCTGTTCGGTCTCCCGTGCAGCTCCAGAAATTTGCATCACAAGCGGCAGCGTTTTTAGGAGGCGCGTGGCCCCTCCCGTCCGCTTTATCTGCTCCTTTCACGGCGCCATTCGTGTGTCCGCTGGGGGCCGCGCCGCGTATGTTAATCTGCTGATGAGCCCTCAAAGGATAAAACGAGTCAAGGTGTTATCGGTGCAAACACAGATGAGGGAATCTATGGACGGAGAACGCAGAGCCTCGGATACCCTTCCCACCCATAGAGTTTCTATTAAACATCGTTTGACGCGTTTTACACCCTTTTGTTTTTCGAAAACGCGTCACTTCAATGCCGGCAACCACTTTGGGCTTTTTTTTTTTTTTTTAGCGCGACTCCACAGCCCGGCCCGCCGTGGATTGCGCAACAACGTCCAAGGGTTCTTTTTGCCTTTGTATTTTCTGTTCCGAGGCTGCCATCGCCGACCTCCCTTTGAGGAAATAGGAGTTCCCTCTCTGTCATGCCGATCCCTCGGCTTCAGCGCTTTGAGACTCTGGACGAGTGTGCAGATTTAGACTTTGCACAGCCGCGGGGCTGCTTCCAATTTCAGCGGTTTGGAAAGGCATTGCAAAGGCAGCCAGGCAACACACAATTCTTTGAAGGGGGGGGCAGCCGTCGTATCTCTCTTTCTTTTTAAAGTGACCCTGTCATTGCGTTATACAGCCGACGTGAGACAACGCAGCGCTCTCTTTTCATTTTCACATGCGTGCCAAGTAACCAGCAGTGGAAACTCATCACATTATCTGCATTGAGGAGGCCTGTCAAGAGACCGGTTTTGTGCCCGGGTGCTGCAAGGACTTATTAAAGGAGAACTATGAGGGGGGGAGGTGCTTTTCACTCACCTCATAGTTCTAGCCGACCTGTGACAATGAGACTGTCACAGGTCGGCTCAGTAGATCGGGAGGTGAGGGAACACATACCGGCGTTCGCTCACTTCTCGATCCTGTCACGGCTCTCTGCCGTGACAGGGGAGGGGCTGGATTCCCCCCTCC
>NW_017307210.1:260580-270984 GCF_000935625.1 Nanorana parkeri
CCAGCGCTGACTGGCGGAACGGACGGGGGAGGGGGCGGGTACAGCTGGCTCTGCCTCTAGATAGGCAGAGCCAGCTGTCGCTCACGCAGCTGGGCGGATCCAGACATCGATGTCGGGATCCGCTGCGGCGTCTCAGTATACCGCGAGCTGTAGCTCCCTATATACTGAGCTTAGGGTGACGGGAGGACGCTAGTTTGTGTTCTCCCGTTACCCTAAGGAGAACTATGGGGAAAAAACACTGACCCCATAGTTCTCCTTTAAGAAGGATTGTGCCCACGCTGAGCTCAGCATTACATTGTAACATGCAGCCGGGCATTGAAGGACTCTGTCATAACAGGTCACTACGGCTGGTGAACTGCTGCATAGAAATCCCCTCATCCTGGGGACACCTAGCTCAGAAAGGATGAACCTAGTCACTTGACTGCCGATCCTCACATTATACTCCTCGTCACCGCCTAAAATCGGCGGAGAAAAGATTTCACCACAAAGGGAGCGTAGGGCAGGGGCGCCCACGATTTTTCGTCTGGTGTTCTACTTTTCAAATGACGAGCTCAATGAGATCTACTAATGAAAACACACCTGCATTCAGGGGCGGGAGAAGTCCATGGCACCGCAGCCACGCCCCCAGTGCAATCGCCCACACCCGGAATACAGGCAGATTAGTGTTTCATGCACTATTTTTGCAGATCGCACTGGAGTGAAACGCAGGCATCAATGTGCCTGCGTTCCGGGTGCGGGCGATCACGCTTAGGGAGGCGACCGGCTTGCGTTCCAATGTGTTCTAGAGGCCGAACACTCTGGAACGCAGACTTTGTGGTGTGAACCGGCCCTCTCTTCTCTCTCTACTCTCTCTATGCTGTCTCTTCTCTCACTTTTTCTGCTGTCTCTGATCTCACTTTCTCTGCTGTCTCTCTCCTCTCTCTCTGCTGTCTCTTCTGTCTCTCTCTCTCCTCTCTCCTCTCTCTCTGCTGTCTCTCTCCTCTCTCTCTGCTGTCTCTCTCCTCTCTCTCTGCTGTCTCTTATCTCACTTTCTCTGCTGTCTCTTCTCTCACTCTCTCTGCTGTCTCTCTCCTCTCTCTCTGCTGTCTCTTCTCTCACTCTCTCTGCTGTCTCTCTCCTCTCTCTCTGCTGTCTCTTCTCTCACTTTCTCTGCTGTCTCTCTCCTGTTTGTCTTTTCTTACCTACACTGCAGCAGCTTCCCAAGTCTCATCTCTCCTGCCCGTCTCCGGCATCTGACACATACAGCCGCGTGAGCACGGCGGGAGGACAGGACGCAGGTCAGTGAGCCGATCGCGATCTACCAGTGTTCGCTTTGCGATCTACCTAATGGGCACCCCTGGCGTAGGGGGATTCTTCTCAGTCAGAGCGGTTACATTCTGGAACTCTCTGCCACAAGCAGTGGTATCAGCTGAGAGTGTAGAATCATTCAAAAAGCATTTAGATACCTTCCTCAGAGACCGTAACATACAGGGGGACAGGGACTCTTAAAAACTAGATCATACAGGGGCTCATACACACATACACATGCACAACCACACACACACACAAAGGTTGAACTTGATGGACCCTTGTCTTTATTCAACCTCAAATACTAAGTAACTATGTAACTATGTCATGTGAAAGAGCACATTTGGATTCCCTAATTAATTATTTTATGCTTTTTCTTTTAAAATAAATATATATAATGCAGCGCAGCATTGAGACCAGCAGGACGGCAAATAACGCACCCTGGTCAGACCAAGCATCAGATTTGCGCATTCCTTTTCACCATCTCACGCTTTCAGTATATAATTACTGTATATACCCTCCACTTAACTCCCCCGTCTCGTTCCATACCATCGAGCGCATCATTTTACATCAGCCCAAAGCACCTCTGCGCCAGACAGCCAAACGCAAGCGGCGGTCGCACCACGCGCAATTTCTCTTTTGTAACAAGCAGGAGTAACGGCTGCCGATTGCGCTATCCTACAACCAAAGTTTGATGCGGACGGCATGAGTGTTGGAAATTCTGCTTCAATAAAGTGGAACATGATGAGACGTATTTAAAGAAAAAGAAAAAAAAAAAAGCTGGCAAGCTATAAAGAGTTTTAACTAACTGAGTCAAGGTGGTTAAGATGTTCCTTTTATCCACGAAAAGAAATAGAATAAAATATGAATATTTAAATAATTTGATATTGTATATTAAAAATATTATGATATTAAATACGTTATAAATGTCTTTAAAGTGCAACAATCTAGCAAAACGTTCAATGTAACAAAACAAACCGATTCAAGAGAGTCAGGATTTCCTTTTGTCCAGTGCAATAAAAAAAAAAACAAGGAATACATAGAATCAAATAGAAACTGTGTATTTCAAATGCAACAATGTAGCAAAACATACAACGTAGCAAAACATTCAAAGTCATGAAACAAACTGATTCAAGAGGATTAAAGGTTTCCTGTTGTCCAATGCAACAAAAAGAACTAAACAGAATAAAATACAAGTGTGGAGATTTAAAATGTAACATTGTAGCAAGACATGCAATGTAACAAAAACCTGATTCAAGGCAGTCCAGGTTTCCTTTAGTCCGCTGCAAACAAAAGCATGCAGATATGTATTTAAGATGTAACAATGTAACAAATATATATATTCATTTCAGAGGAAAAAAATTGTAAGAAGACTCTGGATGTATAATAGACAATTTCAATGTCTTCTGCATAGGTTTTTGGAGGAGAATTCCTCCCAACTGTGCAAACAAGATCCAGTTAGGATTTGTTATTGGGAATGAAATTGGAAGGCGCCTCTCTCTGCGTCTCCCTGCGAGCTGCTCTCTGGTGATAATAGAAAAGGCAGTCTTACCTCTGTTCTCCTGTGTCCGGACCTCTCCTGATATGTGCCTGTCTGTGCCTTCCCTCTCCATATATTTATACTCAGTGATTCCCCCACCTCTCAGGCACTCACATTGTTACTCTGTATGTATCCACCCCCTCATGCTTCTTGTCAAGCAAAGGAAGACCAAATCTTATCCTACCTACCTCTCCTTATCTTTAAGAAAAAGCAACGTCATGGCAGAGTTTCGCCGGATTCCCTCGTCTTGATGGGTGATGCCCGCAGACGACGTAGCGCAGCGCAGCGCCCACATTTGTTCTTGATTGCCTGCGTTGTTCTGGCTATCGGAGATGTCACTCAGTACATCAGGCAATTACTTAGTTGCTGTTCCCAAGAGGGCGATGTGTCTGTCCAGAGACCTATAAGCTGTCAAGACACTAAAGAGGATGAATAGAGCAAGAGTACATGAATGGGAAGGGAACGGATACATTCATTTAAGGAATACAATGCACAGCTTGATCGAGGTTCCTCAAAGGGTTATTCTACCAAAAAGTGATATTTCTATGTTTGGTAGATGCTGAAGAGAGAAACCAGTGGAAACATTTTTATACACCATATAGCTAAAAGTTTGGGGGCATCCGGTCAGCACACCTTGATGTGTTTGTTGGTCATACTATTCCAAAACTATGGGCATTAAAATGGAGTTGCCCCCTTGAGGCCATAATAACCTCCACTCTTCTGAGAAGGCTTTCCACAAGATTTCGGAGTGTGTCTGTGAGAATTTGTGTCCATTCAGCCAAAAAGTCAGGTATTGATGTTGAATAAGAAGGCCTGGAAAACTCTAGACAGCCCTCCAGGTGGGAACATATCTGCATCCTAGCTACCAAAAAAGGCCATCCTGATGAACTGGTTGTCCCCTGTTCCCCCCTCACCAGTGGTGTATTTTGGTTTTGTGCTGCCCTAGGCAAGACTAAACTCGGGCACCCCCTCGATCTAAATTTGCCCCAACCCACCCTGTTCAGGACATGTAGGGTCTAAGGAGAACTGTGCAGAGTCCCTTTCCCTGCATAGATGTTCTGCTCCTCTTACCTGCAGCTCGAAGTGCCATCAGTACCAACAGGATACATTGCAGTTCCCCAATCTGCTTCTGGGACATCCCACCATCAGATCACATGCGATTACCAGCCATGAGCCACTCGCTTCTTCTCCTCCACCTCCTGTACAAAGCCTGCCGGACCGCAACTCACTGGGCCCTCCCCTCCTCCGGGCAGCTTTTTACAAGGGCAGCCACTCTTAGGGCCTTACGGCTGCCTAGTTTGCCTCATTAGGCAGCCGCCGCTGCCTGATTCTGTGCCGCCAAGCCTCGGCAAGTGCCCAGTATGCCCAAAGGCAAGTCCAGACCTGTCCACCTTATTGGTTTGGGGCAGCATTTTCTGCCGCCCCCTTGGAAAGTGCCGCCCTAGGCACATGCCTAGTTTGTCTTGCGGTAGATACACCCCTGCCCCTCACTACTTTCCATGAAAGAACTCCTTTACAAGCTAATGTGGCTAGATAAGCTCGATGCCCAATATATCTGCTCCTTCACAGACAGATTTTTTACCACCTGGACCCCATACTTAACATCGGAACTATCTCTACGTCAGTTACAAGAGGTGATAGTTATATTCAAAGAGACGGAATGGTATTACAAGGCGAAACTGGCGGGCACCTTAGGCACTCTAGATGTCCTTTGACGCACTACTACCCGGTAGATGCTAGTATGGCCCCGGCAATACCCTTCTAGTCCCCTAATGCTCAATATCGGTGGTGCAACGTGGTTTTCGGTGATGATTGTGATGCTTATCGGAATGTTAGTCATTTTATTTAATGTTTGTTACTTTTGTTGTTTCATAAAACTCTGCTCCTGTAACTATTGGACCAAAGCTTGACTTGTTTTGTATTATTGGAAAACTTTCAATAAAAATGACATGCTTAAAAAAAAGAAGGCCTGAGTCACAACTGGCCTTCCAATTCATCACAAAGGTGTTCAGTAAGGTTGAGGTCAGAACTCAGGGCAGGACACTGAAGTTCCTCCACACCAAGCTCTTCATACCATATGTTTATGGAAGTGGCTTGGTGCACAGGGGTACGTTCATGCTAAAACAGAAAAAGGCCTTCACCAAACTCATCATACCTTGTGTTTATGGAACTGGCTTGGTGCACAGGGGTACATTCATGCCCAAACAGAAAAAGGCCTTCACCAGACGCATCATACCATGTCTTTATAGAGCTGGCTTGGTGCACAGGGGTACATTCATGCTAAAACAGAAAAAGGCCTTCACCAAACTCATCATACCATGTCTTTATGGAACTGGCTTGGTGCACTGGGGCACAGTCATGCTAAAACAGAAAAGGGCCTTCACAAAATCAAAGGTCTGGAGCACACAATTGCCTGAAATGTCTGAAATGTGTTAATAGTACTTCTTTGAAAAACGAAACTTAATTTGGAGGGGGTATCCTTTTACTTTGGCCCATGTGGTGGGAGTACTGGTCAGGTGTCCACAAACGTTTGACCATATAGTGTATCTACTAGGGACTAGGTGAGATCTTTGCTCCTCCCAGGTCTGCACACTGGCTGTGCCCATTATGGGGGTTCCCATTTTCCCTTGCAGCAAATGCCCCTTAGTATGATGCCCCGTGCTGAGGATACATTTACGAAGGTCATCCCAGAACTCCCAGGTGGACCGGAACACTGGAATGATAGCAGGGAGAGCTCAATGTTGGAGTATTCGAGATGTATATGAAGCCAGGGGCTGAAGCCTACTAAATTCCACCTAAAAAAAATATTACTTTTGCATGGCCACATCCTTTAAGAAGAGAAGATTTTGGTTGGATGCAGATAGAATAAAAGACCTACCGGTTTCATATACTGTATGTTTCATAAACACCAGTAGCACGACCTTCTCCCCAGATTTCCCAGTAGTGACCCTCATAATGGCCATTATGAAGCCCATTAAGGTGGTATCATTCCTGCTGCTGAATTATCCGTGATTTAGGAGACTGAAGAACAGAAGTCTTGCCAGTGAGGTTCATGAGTGATAGAATCCATCCCTTCCATCCAAAATGGAGCAGATGTTGTAAATGATTTTTCACCAAAATCTATTTTCTGTTCAGAAGTGTAGATTGCAGAGTATGAAGAACTGCTATGAACCGTTCTGACCATTTTTGATGGCTAGCTGACTGTCTTTGTATGTGCAGGGATCAGAGCATGATAAATTGGCCAGCCTGACTTCTCACAATGTCCATTGTTAGAATAGAAAATCTTATGGAAGCCTCTGTGAACTACGCATGATTGTTCTTTGTATGAGGGAAGAGATTGGAAAAGATTGATTATTAAAGCTGAACTCCAGCTTGTGCTCAAATAAAAAGTCAGCTCATGCTGTGACACTCACCCTATCTCAGGCTGCCCCCTCCCCAGTAGACTTACCTCCCTGTGATCTAGTGCCACCTCCATTTCAGGTTAAATGACAGCCATCATTGAACCCGTTTTCTGTGAGCCCAGGGTGTCATGGACCCGCCCCCAGGGGGAGCATTATCGTGCTGGCCTGGGCTTCCAATGTAATACTATAGAGAGTGGCACCACATATACAGTATTCACCAGCGCCAAAGGAAGGAAAGGTGGAGGACCTGTATCACCATGCAACTGGACGACCATAGACACCTAGAAAATAAGTATGTACAGCGGTACCTCGGTTCAATTTGCAGACTTGTCAGAGACTCAAACTATTCTAGCCAAAGCAGCAGCATAGCGGCCAGAAAACTATTGTTTCCAGAAGCAGAAGTCAGCAATGGCAGCCTAGATGTTTCTCCCATGAAAGGTTTCCTTTAACAACTTGTTATTTGTGTGAATATGTGACTGATAATGAGATATAGATAGAAGGGGTCGATTCACACAACTTTCACCCAAGATTCACACACTTTTCTAACTGTATGTACACACATGCAGACAATAAGTGCACACACAGACAAGCTCACACATACTGTACATGTACAGGTTGAACTAGACGGACCTCTGTGTTTTTTTTTTCAACCTTACAAACTATGTAAGTAACCGGAAAAATACATAAATCCTGAGTGAAAGTTGTGTGAATTGTGTGTGAAAACACTTATAAATAACCTGTTCATCCATCTTAATGTGCAGCCTTAAAGTCCAACTCCAGAAAATTGTAAAATTCCAATGTTCTTCCCCCCTCATTGAGCCATTTATTGGTTCAAAGAAATATAAAGCTTCTAAGATCTCCTTTTACATACTTAGGTCACTTGATGGTCCACGGTGCATCTTCTGGTTCTGGAGAGCAGTGATCAGAAGCTGTATTCCGGGCCAGCTGATGTGTCTTGCTGCCTCAGCTTGTGTTCTGGCACCATAGTATTTGAGGTTGAATAAAGACACAGGTCCACCATGGCCTTGAGGAACCTTGGGGGACTTCTTGAGGACCCTGTGAGGGTCATGTGATGGACATTTCTGGACAACATCCACATCAGCAGGGCAATACAGGCAGGGCAGTTAGCCAACTGGAACCAGTTACTGTGGTTGGCAGTAGCTTTGTTGGGTGGTGACTCAGCAACTGTAGGCAGCAGTAGCTGATGGGTTAGGTCGTGTCCAGACAGAAGAGGGGAAACTTTCTATGACCCTCTTAAGCCAAACATTTAAATGAATCATCATGCTATATGATTGTTTATATCAAGTACTCTCAACTCCACACCCAATAATAGATCATCTGATGAGGGATTTATCCGCCATGATAAAAGGCAGCTGTGTAGGACCACAAACATCATATTTTTAATAATGGGTTATGTTACCTTAAAGGAGAATTACTTATTATATAATCATTTTAGACTTTTATCAGTCCAGAACTGCCATGCAGCTTTTCAGGAACCTGTGAGGACTTCTTAAAGACCCCGTGAGGTCCACATGATGGACATTTCTGACAGCCAATAGTCTGTGTCCACATCATCATATGTGGGGACCACAGACCAGTACTTCCCACACCAGAAGTAGGAAGACCTGGGATCTGGCCTGTCACTAGACCACGGTTTTAGGTTATTGGGGCTAGTTACAAAATAAATACAAAAATAAAGAAGAAGAAGAGTCTTGCTTTTTACTGTGTGGGATGTTATGTATACACATGTTTGGGGAAAAAAGGGAGAGGAGCAGTTATACTGAGGTCCCTTGCCCTCATGGGCCCTGCAGCAATACAGCATCTGCAATCCCTGTGCTCCGGGGTATTGCTAGACCCTGGCACCCGGGGCATGTGTTTTCTACTGAGTGCCCCAGGTCTTCTGCTGAGTGCCCCAAGTCTCCTACTGAATGCCCCAGGTCTTCTACTGAGTGCCACAGCTCTCCTACTGAATGCCCCAGGTCTTCTGCTGAGTGCCCCAGGTCTTCTGCTGAGTGCCCCAGCTCTCCTACTGAATGCCCCAGGTCTTCTGCTGAGTGCCCCAGGTCTCCTACTGAGTGCCACGGTTCTCCTATTGAGTGCCCAAGGTCTTCTACTGTGTGCCCCAATGTCTTTTACTGAGTGTCCCAGGTCTTCTACTGAGTGCCCCAGGTCTTCTACTTAGTGCCTCAGCTCTCCTATTGAGTGCCTCAGCTCTCTTATTAAGTGCCACAGGTCTTCTACTATGTGCCCCAGGACTTCTACTGAGTGCCCCAGGTGTCCTTTGCCATCATCCCATGCATGATCCGCTCATTTTGGTAATGCATATTTAACTGCCACTAGTAACCACATTCTCCCCTGTTGAGTACATATTTATAGAACCTGGTGTCTTTTATTAGGTATTTGGTTTCTACATTTACGTGAACCCCATAATACATATTTTATTTTTCAATAAACAACATTAGACCTTTGATAACAATAAAAAATACACTATCCACATTACGGTTCTGGAACATCATTTTCTCTATCAACTATTTAATGAATTTATTATTTCTTCATTTTTAAGCAATATCATTCATTGGATGTTTACATTCAGTCATATTCAATGAGAAACACCTTCACACATTTTTTATCATGGTTAGGGATGAGCTCAGATTCAGACCGAACCTGGTCCGAAACCAGAAGGAGCTCCTCCCAAACATCGAAAAAAGCTCCTTCTGTGCCGCCCAATCAGCTGCAGGTGGGGAATTTCACACTCGCTGCTTGACGTAAGGAAAGGGGCGGTGACGTCAAGACCTTAGCAGTGATGTCATTGACCTTATATGGCTATATTCCTAAATTTTAGGGCTGGTAATGATAAAAATTTTGGTGTTCGATTAATCAAATTTTTATGAATCGATTAATTGATTAATTTCGATGAATTATAACGCACATACAGATCCAACTACATTGGCGTATACAAATACAGCGTAGCAATAAAGTAATAAAATTAACTAGGATCACACTAATCCAGCACGTTATTAATCTCACTTGCCCCACCCAATATGGCCGCCGCTTGAGTGGGGCAACTCAGAATAATAACGTGCTGGATTACAAATGTATTTACATAGTTTAGTAAAACAGCAAAGCCCTAGGGGTGATTTAAACAAACAGAAGCCGGCGGAGAGGTGAGTCTTTTCATTGTCGATCAAAAGAATTTTAATCGAACAAAAAGTTTAACGATTAATCGAGGAATTAATCGTTAATTTCCCCAGCCCTACTAAATTTGTTAAATTACATTTACCTACGGCAATATGGGTCTTGTAAGGTAAACGATGTGAGCACAAGCATCCCGCCCTTTTCTTTACATGCAGCTACGGGACGGGGAATGCCCAGCCTGCAGCTGATTGGATGGGAGTGTCCATAGCACTTCCTTATTAGGAGGTGCTGAGGTTCACACCGGGTTAGTGGCAGTATTTTTTTTTTTCTTGCATGGGATTTCCCCTTACAATCCATACTTGTCAAGCATAAGGGACCAGCATGGATTTTGAGGGGAGGGGTGAACTCCACACTGGTTTTTTTTTGTAACTTTTACAATAGAATGTACTACAGCAAAAGTAAAATTTTAGAAAAAAGGAGAAAATGCCATTTGCCAATTAATGATATTTCCCAGACTTAAAAATACAGACAGCATTGGCATGGATACTGGGGGGCGAGCTGTGTGTACTGGAGGGCAGATCTCACTGGTGACACGGATACTGGGGAGTGAGCTGTGTGCAGTGGCGTAACACTGCAAGTTCACTCTCAGGTGGGATCTCGAGTGGGCTATGCAAGGGGTATAACTAGAAATCACGGGGCCCCATACAAAATGTGGCTATGGGGCCCTGTGATTTCTAGTTACGCCCCTGGCTGTGTGTACTGGAGTGCAGATCTTACTGGTGACATGGATACTGGGGGGTGAGCTGTATGTACTGGAGTGCAGATCTCACTGGTGACATGGATAGTGGGGAGTGAGCTGTGCATACTGGAGAGCAGATCTCACTGGTGACATGGACACTGGGAGGTGAGCTGTGTATACTGGAGTGCAGATCTCACTGATGACATGGATACTGGGGGGCGAGCTGTGTATACTGGAGTGCAGATCTCACTGGTGACACGGACACTGGGGGGGGGGGCTGGGTATACTGGGGTGGGGTTTCC
>NW_017307210.1:271064-282091 GCF_000935625.1 Nanorana parkeri
TGGGGAGGGGGGGGTGAGCTGTGTATACTGGAGTGCAGATCTCACTGGTGGCATGGACAATGGGGGGGTGAGCTGTGTATACTGGAGTGCAGATCTCACTGGTGGCATGGACAATGGGGGGTGAGCTGTGTATACTGGAGTGCACATCTCACTGGTGACATGGATACTAGGGAGTGAGCTGTGCATACTGGAGTGCAGATCTCACTGGTGACATGGATACTGGGGAGTGAGCGGTTTGTACTGGAGTGCAGATCTCACTGGTGACACGGACACTGGGGGGTGAGCTGTGTATACTGGTGTGCAGATCTCACTGGTGACACGGACACTGGGGGGTGAGCTGTGTGTACTGGAGTGCAGAATGAACTTCCTGCACCCCGGTGTCACTATTTGTCATGTTCTTGACTTCCAGTACTTAGGGAAATGAGTCAAAGCCCCTGAGGAATCCTTCAATGTCACCAACAGTTAATTGTCACGTGTGATTGGTTGTATTGGTCTGTGTGGTGCACGGTTGTCGGAAAGGTTGATGGGACTCATACAGACGGAATGTTTTGTTTCTTTTTGTCTCGCACGTGGACGAGTATTAATGTGCGCGGCGCGCTTTCTGTTCGCTACTCAATTTGTGATTTTCATTGTGACTGCAGAGCCTGACGGCTGCATGAGGTGTCAGGACAATGAAATGTTACGTTTAATTGCCACAAAATATACCAACAAGCTTCATGTTATTGTCCTCACAGGGAGACTAGAGCTTCGTATTAAACCGAACTCCGGGATCAGCAGATATCGTCCTCCTATCAGAGTCCTGTGTATTCTGCCGGAACCTCGGAGAGCTTTGTGTATTTCTTCTAGATCTGTGCAGCCATCCCGTGTGAGGTTTGGAGCTTCCTGTCATAAAGACCAGTACTTCTGTTCTCTACTTGTGCAGGATGGCTGGTCTTGTCTCCGCCCCCTCCTGTAATAAAAAACGCTCACTGCTGCCCTCTGCTTGTGCATGGTGACAGGTCTTGTCCCCGCCCCCTCCTGTAATAAAAACTGGTCACTGCTGCTTTCTGTTTGTGCAGGGTGACTGGTCTTGTCTCCGCCCCCTCCTGTAATAAAGACCAATACGGCTGCTCTCTCTTTTGGTGCATGGTGACTGGTCTTGTCTCCGCCCCCTCCTGTAATAAAAACCGCTCAGTACTGCTCTCTCTCCTTGCAGGGTGACTGGTCATCTTGGTAGTTGTTTGTAAAGGTTGGGACCATCTGGGCCCCTCCCACAGCTCTGATCTCTGCACATCATCTAGTCCTTTCCTGCCCAACCTGACTGTCCCTAGCCCGCCCCTAGCCTCATTCATTGGATTCAGTACTTTCAATCACGGAGACTCAGCATCACATTTGGACGTTACCTAGGGTGGTTGGCATGCAAATGTGTCGTGTAGGAACGCCCCCTCCGCCAGACTGACACCTACTCATCAAGGCATTCTGAAATTTGCATAACTCCTCCCAAGAGCCCGCCCACTGCTTGCATCAGGGCTGAGGGCTCTTGAGTCAAGTACTGAGGCAGGGAGCGGTGATATTTTTAGAAAGCTATGTACAGCACTCTGCCTCCTCCTTCTACCAGCCATGACCTGCCTGCATTGTATAGCGAAGCACAGAGACCCGGTGATGACATCACTGGATCTAAAATAAGCTACATATATTATTTAATCTTATCCCTGTGTTGATGGGCGGGGGGGGAGGGTGTAGAGGAACCAGAGAAGGAAGAATCTAAGCAGAGTAATCTTTGTGCATTTGCATGGAATACGGGGGAATCATCGCCGATGTTTATGCCGTCGCTCCGGCACATTCCTCTTGTTTTTGCGTGGATGGCAATTATTTGACGTTCTGATGGCTTTACATTTTTTTTTTTTTTATTCTTATTTGTACTTTGATTCTGAAATAAATAATATGCAGATTTTTTTCTTTCTTTATTCTAATGCATTTTGTCCTTTGATCTCTCCGATGTAAAAATAAACGAAGAAAGTGGCAGATTGGATTGTTATGTTGCGTTAAGTGCAGCGCGTCGTCTACCTCTGCGGGAGGAGAGCTTTTATCTGGTGATTCCCGGTCAGAGTCGTGTCGGGGGAAGGAAGACTTGTCCTTGGAACGGGAAAGTCAGCCGCAGATTTCCTCTCAGGCACAGCAGGCTTGTGTCTATAGGCTGCCGATGGAAAGGGGCAGAATGAGAGGTTTCATTTCAGGGGGAAATTATTATTATTATTGTACAGGATTTTCATAGCGCCAACAGTTTGCCATCCATGTCCTGCCATCATTCCCAACTCTGTCCCTGTCTGCCTGAGGGTTTTAATTCTTCACTTCCTTTGTGTGTGCATGTTCCTCCTGTTATATTATCTACGCTAGGGATGTCCCGATACCATTTTTTTAGGACCGAGTATGAGTACTTTCCCTCAGGCACTCGCCGATACCAATTACTGATACCTTTTCTTAAAGGAACATGCAATATTTTTTCGAAAGCAATACAGACTGATGATTTTAGAGCAGTTTCTCACCAGGGCTGCGTACAGATGTCACCAAGGCAGGGTACAGATGTCACCAGGGCTGTGTTTGCGTCTTACCAGGGCTGCGTACTGATGTCACCAGGGCTGCATACAGATGTCACCAGGGCTGCGTACAGATGTCACCAGGCTGCGTTTGCATCTCACCAGGGCAGGGTACAGATGTCACCAGGGCTGCATACAGATGTCACCAGGGCTGCGTACAGATGTCACCAGGGCTGCGTACAGATGTCACCAGGGCTCGTTTGAGTCTTACCAGGGCAATGTACAGATGTCACCAGGCTGCGTTTGCATCTCAACAGGGCAGGGTACAGATGACACCAGGGCTGTGTTTGAATCTCACCTGCGTTTGCGTCTCACCAGGGCAGGGTACAGATGTCACCAGGACTGTGTTTGCATCTCACCGGGGCAGGGTACAGTGGTCACTAGGCTGCATTTGCGTCTCACCAGGGCTGCGTACAGATGTCACCAGGGCAGGGTACAGATGTCACTAGGGCAGGGTACAGATGTCACCAGGGTGCATGAAGGGCTCTGCAGGCGCGCGCCGGGCTGAACAATCGGGTGATGATCTTCTGCCGGCTCCAGGGATGTTTGTTCGGTGCGGGGTTGCCCTTGGCTGTGCCTGTGCCGGGAAGGAGATATGGGGCCAGACAGCCACTGCCAAGGACACCTACCGCAAGGTCCCCAGCAGGCTGCCAGGTCCCCACAAACACCGCACCTCGGCAGCAGGTCTGTGTAAAAATATTTAAAGGGCCAGTATCGACCTTGAGCATCGGGGCATTCAAGTACTATACTAGTATGGGTATCGGGACATCCCTAATGCTATAAAGTAAATCTATCGGGAACTCAGCACAGGGATGGTGGGAGCTCCTCATAATGGGCACAGCAGGTGTACAGACCCAGGAACTCAGCACAAGGATGGTGGGAGCTCCTCATAATGGGCACAGCGGGTGTACAGACCCGGGAACTCAGCACAGGGATGGTGGGAGCCCCTCATAATGGGCACAGTGGGTGTACAGACCCAGGAACTCAGCACAGGGATGGTGGGAGCTCCTCATAATGGGCACAGCAGGTGTACAGACCCGGGAACTCAGCACAAGGATGGTGGGAGCTCCTCATAATGGGCACAGCGGGTGTACAGACCCGGGAACTCAGCACAGGGATGGTGGGAGCCCCTCATAATGGGCACAGCAGGTGTACAGACCCGGGAACTCAGCACAGGGATGGTGGGAGCCCCTCATAATGGGCACAGCGGGTGTACAGACCCGGGAACTCAGCACAGGGATGGTGGGAGCCCCTCATAATGGGCACAGCGGGTGTACAGACCCGGGAACTCAGCACAGGGATGGTGGGAGCCCCTCATAATGGGCACAGCGGGTGTACAGACCCGGGAACTCAGCACAGGGATGGTGGGAGCCCCTCATAATGGGCACAGCGGGTGTACAGACCCGGGAACTCAGCACAGGGATGGTGGGAGCCCCTCATAATGGGCACAGCGGGTGTACAGACCCGGGAACTCAGCACAGGGATGGTGGGAGCCCCTCATAATGGGCACAGCGGGTGTACAGACCCGGGAACTCAGCACAGGGATGGTGGGAGCCCCTCATAATGGGCACAGCGGGTGTACAGACCCGGGAACTCAGCACAGGGATGGTGGGAGCCCCTCATAATGGGCACAGCGGGTGTACAGACCCGGGAACTCAGCACAGGGATGGTGGGAGCCCCTCATAATGGGCACAGCGGGTGTACAGACCCGGGAACTCAGCACAGGGATGGTGGGAGCCCCTCATAATGGGCACAGCGGGTGTACAGACCCGGGAACTCAGCACAGGGATGGTGGGAGCCCCTCATAATGGGCACAGCGGGTGTACAGACCCGGGAACTCAGCACAGGGATGGTGGGAGCCCCTCATAATGGGCACAGCGGGTGTACAGACCCGGGAACTCAGCACAGGGATGGTGGGAGCCCCTCATAATGGGCACAGCGGGTGTACAGACCCGGGAACTCAGCACAGGGATGGTGGGAGCCCCTCATAATGGGCACAGCGGGTGTACAGACCCGGGAACTCAGCACAGGGATGGTGGGAGCCCCTCATAATGGGCACAGCGGGTGTACAGACCCGGGAACTCAGCACAGGGATGGTGGGAGCCCCTCATAATGGGCACAGCGGGTGTACAGACCCGGGAACTCAGCACAGGGATGGTGGGAGCCCCTCATAATGGGCACAGCGGGTGTACAGACCCGGGAACTCAGCACAGGGATGGTGGGAGCCCCTCATAATGGGCACAGCGGGTGTACAGACCCGGGAACTCAGCACAGGGATGGTGGGAGCCCCTCATAATGGGCACAGCGGGTGTACAGACCCGGGAACTCAGCACAGGGATGGTGGGAGCCCCTCATAATGGGCACAGCGGGTGTACAGACCCGGGAACTCAGCACAGGGATGGTGGGAGCCCCTCATAATGGGCACAGCGGGTGTACAGACCCGGGAACTCAGCACAGGGATGGTGGGAGCCCCTCATAATGGGCACAGCGGGTGTACAGACCCGGGAACTCAGCACAGGGATGGTGGGAGCCCCTCATAATGGGCACAGCGGGTGTACAGACCCGGGAACTCAGCACAGGGATGGTGGGAGCCCCTCATAATGGGCACAGCGGGTGTACAGACCCGGGAACTCAGCACAGGGATGGTGGGAGCCCCTCATAATGGGCACAGCGGGTGTACAGACCCGGGAACTCAGCACAGGGATGGTGGGAGCCCCTCATAATGGGCACAGCGGGTGTACAGACCCGGGAACTCAGCACAGGGATGGTGGGAGCCCCTCATAATGGGCACAGCGGGTGTACAGACCCGGGAACTCAGCACAGGGATGGTGGGAGCCCCTCATAATGGGCACAGCGGGTGTACAGACCCGGGAACTCAGCACAGGGATGGTGGGAGCCCCTCATAATGGGCACAGCGGGTGTACAGACCCGGGAACTCAGCACAGGGATGGTGGGAGCCCCTCATAATGGGCACAGCGGGTGTACAGACCCGGGAACTCAGCACAGGGATGGTGGGAGCCCCTCATAATGGGCACAGCGGGTGTACAGACCCGGGAACTCAGCACAGGGATGGTGGGAGCCCCTCATAATGGGCACAGCGGGTGTACAGACCCGGGAACTCAGCACAGGGATGGTGGGAGCCCCTCATAATGGGCACAGCGGGTGTACAGACCCGGGAACTCAGCACAGGGATGGTGGGAGCCCCTCATAATGGGCACAGCGGGTGTACAGACCCGGGAACTCAGCACAGGGATGGTGGGAGCCCCTCATAATGGGCACAGCGGGTGTACAGACCCGGGAACTCAGCACAGGGATGGTGGGAGCCCCTCATAATGGGCACAGCGGGTGTACAGACCCGGGAACTCAGCACAGGGATGGTGGGAGCCCCTCATAATGGGCACAGCGGGTGTACAGACCCGGGAACTCAGCACAGGGATGGTGGGAGCTCCTCATAATGGGCACAGCGGGTGTACAGACCCGGGAACTCAGCACAGGGATGGTGGGAGCCCCTCATAATGGGCACAGCGGGTGTACAGACCCGGGAACTCAGCACAGGGATGGTGGGAGCTCCTCATAATGGGCACAGCAGGTGTACAGACCCGGGAACTCAGCACAGGGATGGTGGGAGCCCCTCATAATGGGCACAGCAGGTGTACAGACCCGGGAACTCAGCACAGGGATGGTGGGAGCTCCTCATAATGGGCACAGCAGGTGTACAGACCCGGGAACTCAGCACAAGGATGGTGGGAGCCCATGAGAGAAAGAGGAAACTTTCAGGGGTTTTATCTTCTACAAAAAACTAAAGTATCAGAAAAACTGAAGTTGGACTTTAAGACTGAATAGTCTTCCTGCCTTATGCACATTTGCAGCGTTTGCTGGTGGACATCATTAGAAGCTCCCTGATTTGGATTCGCTCTTTAACTTTGCTCACGTGCGGCTTAAAGAGTGCAACAGAAATGCTCATCCGCAGTAATGTGATGCCATAATAAGCATAATCAAGTTCCAGATACGAGAGCTACCCGCGAGCTAAAAGCAAAACAGTTTCCATGGCGACAGTAAATGTTTCCTGCTTGATTATTTTCCAATTTGAGTATGATGAACTACAAACCGCAGCAAGCGCGGGGAAAACACCTGAATTCCGGGAGGCTTTTCGCAGCTCTGTGGCGAGGAGCGTTGGCATTGCCCGTGGCTGGGACATGCAGCTGCATTGCCCGCGGAGATGTCACTTTGACTAATTGATAATTCGTAGGCATCTGTCACATCATACACTATATTGCCAAAAGTATTGGGACGCCTTTACACTCACATGAACTTTACTGGCACCCCAGTCTTAGTCCGTAGGGTTCAGTATTGGGTTGGCTCCGCCCTTTGCCGCTATAACAGCTCCGCCTCTTCTGGGAAGGCGTCCACAAGGCTTAGGAGTGTGTCTATGGGAATGTTGGACCATTTGTGAGGTCAGGTACTGATGTTGGGGGAGGGGCTCGCAGTCTCCGCTCTAATTCATCCCAAAGGTGTTCTATGGGGTTGAGGTCAGGACTCTGTGCGGCCAGTCACGTTCCTCCACCCCAAACTCCCCATCCGTGTCTTTATGGACCTTGCTTTGTGCACTGGTGCGCAGTCATGTTGGAACAGGAAGGGGCCGTCCCCAAACTCCTCCCACAAAGTTGGGAGCATGAAATTGTCCAAAATGTCTTGGAGTGCTGATGCCTTAAGAGTTCCCTTCACTGGAACTAAGGGGCGGAGCCCAACCCCTGAAAAACAAAGCCCCCTACACCATAATCCCCCCTCCACCAAACTTTACACTTGGCACAATGCAGTCAGGCAAGTACCGTTCTCCTTGCAATCCGCCAAACCCAGACACGCCCATCGGATTGCCAGACAGAGAAGCGTGATTGGTCACTCCAGAGAACACGCCTCCACCTCTCTAGAGTCCAGTGGCGGCGCGCTTTACACCACGGCATCCAAATGTCACGTATGGACTTATTGCACAGGTGACAACCTATCACGGCACCACGCTTGTAGTCACTGAGCTCCTGAGAGCGACCCGTTCTCTCACCAATGTCTGTAGTAGCGTCTGCATGCCGAGGTGCGTTATTTTCTACACCTGTGGCCAGGGAGGTGATTGGAACCCCCGAATGCAATGATTTGGAGGAGTGTCCCAATACTTTTGGCAATATAGCGTATGTATCAGACAAATGGTGATAAATATTCCAATCTTTTCATCTTCCAAGAGATTCATGTGATACAACTGGAGATGTTTATCTCTGTATTACATACTTATCTCCCTGTTATTTTATTCGATTGTTGCGTGTTCCCGGAATATTTCACAGCAGTTCAGGACTAAAAAACTACAATCCTAGTAGTGTAGGGGTTTTGAACGAGGCGCCAGACCTTTTTGTAAATACATAATTTATTAAATATCTTAAAAATGTCATGATTCAGGCATAAAATACATATGGGTAAAAAACGTTTTTGACCTGGATCTGGATATTAGGTGCCAAACCCTGATAATGGTATGCAGAAGGAATTCTTTTAAAGAAAGAGAAGTGGGGTTTTGAAAGTGCCAGAAAATGACAACTCCAACCAGAAAAATATATTTATTTCATATAAATCTTAAAAAAGACAGAGGGGGCTTAAGGAGGCGGGGCTTCCTCCTGACAAACATAGGGTGAATCATGTCTGTTCTGTAAATGGAGAGGTACTGTGCGTGTGGAAAGAGCTTTTTTAGGGACTATCTATTCTATTTTATTATTGGCATTAAGCCCCCTCTGTCTTTTTTAAGATTTATATGAAATAAATACATAGAATACATACACGATTACAGACATTCCTCGGTTAATGACTTACCTGCTTTGCGACCACTCGCACTTACGACGGACAGCCGAGCGACCTCCGACCTCGCGTGTCAGCGTCAGTGCGACGTGTCGCCGGCGGAAGTGACATCCTCCGATCTTCACTGCGGGTCCCGGTAAGTATTTTCATTGCCCGATGTACAGTACACTGTTCGGTACTGTACATCTGCAACGCTATACAGTACTGTACTAATGCAGCACAGTACTGTATAGAGTTCCTCACTTAACGACCAATCCGTTTAACGATCTGGTCGTAGGAACGGAACTCGGTCGTTAAGTGAGGAATGCCTGTACTTGATTCCTCAATTCTATTCTATAAGATCATGATTTACAGAAAATATACAAGATTCATGGATTCCTCATTAATAGTCTCATTTCATATTAAACATATTCTACATAATATTTAAAACCATAGGCAAAATCCCATTCAATTGTTTCATATTCTTATCACGTTATTATAATGCAAAACTCCACAAATTTCCAACGCGTTTCGTTCATGTACTTCCTCAGGGAATATTGTGGTAGGAATCCAAGGTCCAGAAATCATCTGCAAATCTATCTCCGAGCGACGTGGATCAGAATCCCGCCCCTCACAGACATCATGCGGCGTAGTCATGGGTACTCACAGATAGCCCGGGGTTCTTATGATCCAGTTATTAACTGTAATCTTTATCTAAAGAACGCTGAGCCGAAGTGCACAAGGAGTTTGACTCAGGCGACCCACCATCTGCATCGGCTGAGCCGAAGCTCCGGCAGCTCACTCGCTGCTGTTCGCCCTAATACTCTGCATTCGGCTCGGCTATTCTGCCCGGTACCTCCATGGTATCAAACAGAATAGAAAAGAACAGAATGAAAGAAAAAAAATTAACAATTATTTTAAAAATGTAAAAAATAGGAAAATTAAAATATAAAGAAAAATATTTTAAAGAAAAAATAAATAAATAAATAAAAAACCCTCTTAGCCGAAGCTATGGCTGGATCCTTCAGGTCCTACGTGAACAACCCCCTAAGTATCACAATTGTATAAAGTATGATGGACATTTGTTATGACCTGGGAACTTGGAGTATCTAAAAGTGTCGCTCTTTGGAATAGTGTATCTATTTCAAGTCACACCAGGAGCTGTAACTCCACATAGGTACATTATATGGCAAACGTTTGTGGACACCTGACCACCATCACCACACCTATATGAACTTGTTGGAATATCCCATTCCAGAACCATGGCCATTCATATGGATTTGCCCACTCTTCGTGGCTTTAACAGCCTCAACTCTTCTTGGAAGGCTTTCCACAAGGTTTTGGAGGGTGTCTGTGGGAATCTGTGGCCATTTATGTGGTCATCTACTGAAGATGGATGAAAAGATCTTGCTCACAATTGGTGTTACAATTCATCCCAGAAGTGTTTAGTAGGGCTGAGGCCAGTACACTCGAGTTCCTCAACATCAAACCAATGTACCTCATGGAGCTGGATGTGTTTACAAGGGCATGTTCCGAGGGGTTGAGGTCAGGGCTTTGTGCGGGACACTCGAGTTCCTCCGCACCGAACAGGTCAAACCATGTCTTTACAGAGCTGGATTGGTACACAAGGGTGTGTTCAGTAGGGTTGAGGTCAGGGCTCTGTGCAGGACACTCAATTCCTCCACACCAACTATTCCAACCAATGTCCTCATGGAGCTGGATGTGTTCACAAGGGTGTGTTCAGTAGGGTTGAGGTCAGGGCTCTGTGCAAGACACACCAGTTCCTCAACAACTGGTCACACCATGTCTTTATGGAGCTGGCTTTGTACACAGGGGACAGTCATGGTGCAACAGAGAAGGACCTTCACCAAACTGTCACCACAAGGCTGGAAGAGCACATTTGTCTGCAATGTCTTTGTTTGTATCATTTCTATCACCTCAGAAGTTCATCATGACATTTTTCAGTTTGCACTTTGCATATTACAGTCATTAGTCCATTCTTTGGTCACTAATCACCATTTCATTGCCATACATTGGCACTGGATAAGTTTAGAGTTAAAGTGACGTTGAACCCTCAGATTTTTTAACATAAACCAATACTGTAATGTGCACCTTACTGTAATCCATGGTTGTTTCCCTTCTCTTTGCGGCTCTTCCTTTTAAATCCTCATGTCTTCTCATGCTTGGGGAGAACTTCCCTTTGCAGCTGAGTGCCTCTTCCTGTAGTGCTGGCTCAGGTTGTGAACCTACACACAGACACCGTGTATCCATTTCAGTGACAAGGCAGTCTGCTGCAAAACAGAAGTTCTCCCCCAGCATGAGAAGAGATGAGGATTTAAAAGGAAGAGCAGCAAAGAGAAGGGAAACACCATGGATGACAGTAAGGCACACATTACAGTATTGTTTTATGTTATAAAATCTGAGGGTTTAATGTCACTTTAATGCGTTTCATGGAGAAACATCTACTTCATCAGAATGAATAATCAGGATGAGTGTTTCTGTTCTATGTGAGTAAAATTGAGATAACAGCATAGAAGTTATATACACTTCATCACACATTGTTATCAATCTAATTACACAGGTACTTACAGTATGTACATCATAGTCTTGTACCGCATGTTGCATCAGCATCATCCCCCC
>NW_017307210.1:283068-309512 GCF_000935625.1 Nanorana parkeri
CACCCTCACTCCCCCCCCCCCTACTCTCCAAGGAAAATGATCACGCAAGAGAGCTGCAAGAGGAGAAATGGGACGGTTCTCCTACAAAATCCTTACACATGTCATGAAAATGCCCCCAGCCCCCCAGTGCTGGGTACATACTCTGGGATGTGGTCTGCGGCCTCAGTGTGTTGCCCGTTGCCAGGGCCGGATTAACACTTCCTGCCGCCCCAAGGCCAGGTTCCTCAATGCGCCCCCCCCCCCCAAGATCAGCCCCAATCCATGCACTTCAGACCTCAGATCAGCCCCAATGCATGATCCCTAGACCTCAGATCAGCCCCAATGCATGCACTTCAGACCTCAGATCAGCCCGAATGCATGATCCCTAGACCTCAGATCAGCCCCAATCCATGCACTTCAGACCTCAGATCAGCCCCAATGTATGCACTTCAGACCTCAGATCAGCCCCAATGCAGGCACATCAGACCTCAGATCAGCCCTAATCCATACAATTCAGACCTCAGATCAGCCCCAGTGCATGCCCTTAGGACCTTAGATCAGCCCCAATGCATACACTTCACACCTCAGCTCAGCCCCAGTGCATGCTCCTCAGACCTCAGATAAGCACCAATGCATGCACTTCAGACCTCAGATCAGCCCCAATCCATACACTTCAGACCTCAGATCAGCCCCAATGCATGATCCTCAGACCTCAGTTCAGCCCTATTGCCTGCACTTCAGACCTCCCCTCAGATCAGCCCCACACCCTTTACTTTTAGGGACACAGGGTACCGCTGTACGCATGTTGGCGGGTTTCTTCCACGTGTCCCCACATCCTCAGCCACTGGGACACTTCCAGTGATGTCAGGACGGTGGAGGGGCCAAGCTTTGTAAGGTGACAGCCAAGTGATCAGCCAATGGCAGCCAGTGACATCGGGCGCCGGCACAGACACCCTATAGGGGGGGGGGTCATCGGAGTTTTGTCTCCCTCACTGATGATATGAATGAAGCGCCCGGACTCGGCAGCCTGCGGGGGCAGATGCTTGATGTACAGACAGTTGTACTAATTACATTTTTGTGTTTTTAAAAATATATTTTACACAAGTGAATCTGTTCCTGAAATGAACCCCGCGGGGGAAGAAAAACACGCAGCGCATTTCCTCGAGACGCCGAACCAACCTGCAAGGGAAATGTCAGCGTAGGTGTGAAATTCTTATTTTTTTTCTCTGTAAGATTTATCGCTCGACGCCGCTAATGAAAGACGAGTTTCTGCAAATATTCATTAGACGTCCCCGCTGTGTATAATTACAGGGAATGATAATGAGATTGTGCCAATAAACTGGAAGACTCTCAGACATCTGATCCCCGCATGTTAGAGATGACAAGGATTAAAGTGTACCTGTCTGTCAGCGGTGCACAGGACGGTTATCGGAGCAGGGAGGAGGAAGACTCTGCTGATGGCATTTAGATTGCCGAAGCACTGTATAGCATGGCATTTGTTCCATCTCAGTGCTGCTGATCTCCTGCAGCCTCTATGCAGCCACTTCCTGTTTATGTGCATTGCATTTCTCGGGGTGTGTTTCCTGACGGTGACAACAGTGGACCATGTGCATGTAATGTGTGTTGCTTGGACAGGGGCGTCCTGAGGCTGGGTGACACCCGGAGCGGTGTCCGAGTGTCACCCCGCCGATCCTGCTCAGCTCCTGGAAACCAGTGTTGTCAGTGAGCTGGGCGGGATGCCAGCCAGAGCGCCACAGGTTGCAAAAAGCTTTTAGCAACCCTGCACACTTTGGCCAGAAAGGGGGCGGCAGGCACACCCCCAAAAGAAAGCTCTACGTGTCCCCAAAAAATGATATAAAATGAATTGTGTACGGTGCGGCGTGAATGAATAAATGTCAAAGTACCGCAGCGCTGAATACCAGACATGTCAAGGCTCAAAAAATTGGTTTTGGATCAATTCAAATGGGATTCCCTATTTTTGTTCTATACTGGTCATCTTAGTCCGTACTGGTCATTATATTTCTGTACTGGTTCATACTGGTCCTCTTAGTCTGTACTGGTGCTTTTAGTCCGTAGTGGTCCTCTTAGTACATTACAGGTCCCCTTAGTCTATATTGGTGCTTTTAGTCCGTAATGGTCCTCATACTCCATACTCGTCCTTAATCCATACGGGTCATCTTAGTCCATACTGGTCATCTTAGTCCATACTGGTAATTTTAGCCCATACTGGTCCCCTTGGTCTGTATTGGTGCTTTTAGTCCGTAAGGGTCCTCTTACTCCATACTCGTCTTTAATCCATACGGGTCATCTTAGTCCATACTGGTCATCTTAGTCCATACTGGTCATCTTAGTCCATACTGGTCCTCTTGAAAATACTGGTCCTCTTGAAAATACTGGTCCTCTTAGTCCGTATTGGTCCTCTTAGTCTGTATTGGTCCTCTTAGTCCATGCTGGTCCTCTTACTGGTCTTTTTAGTCTGTTAGTCTGGTCCTATTAGTCTATACTGGTCCTCTTAATCCTTATTGGTCATTTTAGATTGAAATTCGGAGAAATTTCTTTAAAGTTGGACATTCGGATGCATCCCAATTTAAACGAATCTGAATGTTTTTTTCTGAATTTCGTCCGAATTTCATTTTAGATCTGTACTGGTCATCTTGGTCCGTACTGGTCATTAGAATTGGAAATTCGGACGAAATTCAGAAAAAAACATTCAGATTCGTTTAAATTGGGATGCATCCGAATGTCCAACTTTAAAGAAATTTCTCCGAATTTCAATCTAAAATGACCAATAAGGATTAAGAGGACCAGTATAGACTAATAGGACCAGACTAACAGACTAAAAAGACCAGTAAGAGGACCAGCATGGACTAAGAGGACCAATACAGACTAAGAGGACCAATACGGACTAAGAGGACCAGTATTTTCAAGAGGACCAGTATTTTCAAGAGGACCAGTATGGACTAAGATGACCAGTATGGACTAAGATGCCCAGTATGGACTAAGATGACCAGTATGGACTAAGATGACCAGTATGGACTAAGATGACCAGGCCCCATTCACACCTATCCGTTTTGTAGCGCGTTCTACGCTCGAGGAACGCTCTACAAAACGGTCCAAAATATAAATAGCATTACAGTCAATGGTCTCGTTCCCACCTGTCCGTATTTCCGCCCGTCCCGAACGCCCTACAAAACGGCCCACGCCTGAAAAGGTCCCGGGACTACTTTGGGCCGTTTTGTAGGGCGTTTTCCATTTGGATACTGCCAAGTAGCCTTTGGAATCGCGCGACGGTCGCGCGACAGACGCGCATATTACAATACGCCTAGGTGTGAATGGGGCCTAACAGGATACAATGTTATCATCCGAAATCATAAAAACCCGATAATGATCCTTCCATTGCGCGGCCAGCTGTCGCTGTATCTGAGGGGGAGGGGGAGGAGCCTGGCTCTCTACAAACCATCATTCTGGGATGACAAGTCGCCGAATGTGACAATCAGCAGAACTTTGTATCTATCATTAGGGTAATGGTTCCGCGCTGAGGATTGGAGCCTGCCCTCATTAGCCTCCCGTTATTATATAGGTTGACTCACCGCAAACAAAAGCGACAGTCCGCGGAGATCGCCCGGGACGTGGAAAGTTCAGCGGACGCACATAAACTGAAAAGGTCAGCTCGGGTTTATTACATTTCCCGCCCGGATGATTCATTATTATCTTCATCAGTGGAAACTGAATCGTCCAAATAGTCCGGAACCGCAAGACAGTTTTACAGATGACGTTTAAGTTTTTTAAATAAAAGCCTTTCCATTTCCTTTAATACCTTATTTCCGCATTGCATGGAGGAGCACTGACACCCACTGATGACATCATGATATACACCGAGTGGCCGGATTATTATATACACCGAGTGGCCGGATTATTATATACACCGAGTGGCCGGATTATTATATACACTGAGCGGCCGGATTATTATATACACTGAGTGGCCGGATTATTATATACACTGAGTGGCCGGATTATTATATACACTGAGCGGCTGGATTATTATATACACTGAGTGGCCGGATTATTATATACACCGAGTGGCCAGATTATTATATACACTGAGTGGCCGGATTATTATATACACCGAGTGGCCGGATTATTATATACACTGAGTGGCCGGATTATTATATACACAGGTATTGCGGTCCTGAAATGGTTAATCTGCTTATATTTTCTCTTTCCTGGTGTCTTCCCCTCCCCCCTCATCATTTTTAAATAAAACCTTTCCGTTTTTATTATTATTATACAGGATTTATATGGCGCCAACAGTTTGCGCAGCGCTGTACAATATAAGGAAGACATTACAATTATAATACAACTCAAGACAAGATGGTAAGGAGGGCCCTGCCCCTGAGGGCTTACAATCTAAAAGGGAGGGGCCAGTGATACATGAGGAGGAGCTGTGTGGGGATGAATGGTTCAGTGGTCAGGTTGAGGTGGGATCGGCTTCCCTAAATAGATGAGTCTTAAGGGATCGCCTAAAGACAGTCAGGGTGGGAGACGGACACAGGTTGGGGTAGAGAGTTCCAGAGGATGGGAGAGACTCTAGAGAAGTCCTGGAGGCGAGTATGGGAGGAGTTGACGAGGGAGCTGGAAAGCAGGAGGTCTTTTGAAGAGCGGAGGGGACGGTTAGGGTGATACTTTGAGACAAGGTTTGAGATATAGACGGGGGCGGAGTTGTGGATGGCTTTGTAAGTGGTTGTTAATATTTTGAGTTTTGTCCTTTGGGCGAGTTGAAGCCAGTGCAGGGATCGGTAGAGGGGGGTGGGGGATGGAATCCAGTGCAGGGATTGGCAGAGAAGGATTTGGATAGCGATTGGATGTGGGGAAGAAAGGTGAGGTCCGAGTCAAGGATGACACCTAGCACCTTGGCATGCATCGGGGAGGGCTGGATACGTTTTCATTACATACCTTATTTTAGACCGGCTGATGTCATCACTGGATCTCCGGTGTGAGGAGCCGGCAGGGTGCTGTACATAGTTTCCTGAGGACATCACAGCACCCTGCCCTAGTACTCTCTCAAGAGTCCTCAGCCCTGATGCAGTGGGCGGGCTCTTGGGAGGAGTTATGCAAATATCAAAATGCCTTGATGGGTGGAGTCAGTCTGGTGGGGTGGGTGTTCCTAGAATAAATCTACATGCAGATCACCCTAGGTAATGCCCACATGGATGCTGAGTCCCCATGATCAAAAGAACTGGAATCTAATGAAGGAAAGGGGTGGATCAGGGACAGTCAGGAAGGAGAGAAAAGAACTAGATGATGCCAGATGTCCTCCAGCCAGGAAATGAGCTTGTTGAGATGCTGGTCATTGGTGGTTACGGTGCGCCTACCTGCAACCTAGTAACCACCAGTCACTCAGTGACATTGTGCATGCCGCGCACAGATGGAGCTTTGTTGGGCGGGCGAACTGGCCAAAATGTTTTCCCATTTGGCAAACTGGGTTCAGGTCCAAATCATGGCTGACTCGACCCTGAAGCTCATCCTTAACCCCTATTCTGAAATGAGACCTCATCAGTCATATAGCTTATCATTATCAGGGCAGGAGGTGCGGCGGACGAGTTCCAGGATGGAAATGACACCCGCCATATCGGCATTGATGCCAGATCGTCACATTGGCGACCGCGGCGCCGTTTCTGTACCTGCTCGGTTCTCCGGAATCCTTCATGACTAATGGACCTCGGTAACCGAAAACAACATGTTACAATGTTCTCTTCACACTGAATTCAGGTAAATAAATGTTTGTTGTTGGTTACCAATGTTACAATGTATCAGCACAAAGCCGACGGAGGAGATGTGTCATCCCTGGAGATATAAAAATCAATCACCTCTGACGTCCAATATTCTCAATGCCTCATAGAGATCTGATCACTGGTTCATGGGAAGTGGAATGACTGTGATCAGTAATAATGGCGGAGATAGTATCATCATCACTTATACCATCAATTATGAGAGAGAGAGAGAGGGAGAGAGAGGGAGAGGGGGGGGAGAGAGAGAGGGGAAAAAAAGAGATACTATGCCGTGTCAGTCCTCATTATGGAAATGCCGGGCTGTGCTATCTGGACTTTAAGCTGAACTCTGGGAGAAGCAAATATTGTTTAAGAAATACAAGAGGTGTGTGTTCTTCCTTGGATCTTGGGGGTCTTGTGTCCATGCCTGTGTCTTCAGTGACCCCAGTGTCTCCAGTGGTCCCTACATTCCGGTGACTCCTGTGACCCCAGTGTCTCCTGCACTCCTGTGTCTCCAGTGACCCCCATGCACTTCAGTGATCTCAGTGTCTCCAGTGAACTCACAACATAACTGTGCCTCCAGTGACCCCTGTGTCTCCTGTGACCCCATTGTCTCCAGTAGTTCCTGCATTCATGTGTCTCCTGTTACCCCAGTGTCCCCTGCACTCCCATTTCTCCCATGACTCCTGTGTCTCCAGTGACCCCAACATTCCTGTGACCCCTGTGCACTCCAGTGATCTCAGTGTCTCCAGTGAACCCCCCACATCTGTGCCTCCAGTGGCCCCTGTATCTTTAGTGACCCCAGTATCTCCAGTAGTTTCTGCATTCCTATGTCTCCTGTGACCCCATTGTCTCCAGTGGTCCCTTCATTCCTGTGTCTCCTGTGACCCCAGTGTCCCCTGCACTCCCATTTCTCCCATGACTCCTGTGTCTCCAGTGGCCCCCACATTCCTGTGACCCCTGTGCAGTCCAGTGATCTCAGTATCTTCAGTGAACCCACCACATCTGTGCCTCCAGCGACCCCCGTTGACTTTCTGCCACTTTTGTTGAACTGCTTGGTTTTCATGTAAATGTGGAGAAAAGTATAAACATTTGGGGGCCCATTCACAGCGGTTCCATTGTCTTGCGATCCATTGTTTTGTGATCCGTTGCGTTACAATACGTTGTGTGGTGATCGATTATGTTGCGATTTGTTTTTCAATGGATGCTAATGGAAGGACACCAAAAAATGAATGGGTGTGAATCGGGCTAGTTCACACCACTCCATTCTGTTGCGTTACGTTGCGTTGTGCTGAAAAAGAAGTAGAACATGCACTGCTCTTTTTCAGCGCAACGTAACGCACCAGAACCAGATCCGGTGTGAACTAGCACCATTCACACCCATTCATTTTTTGGTGTCCTTCCATTACCATCCACTGAAATACGTATCGCAAAGCAACGGATCGGAAGGTACAATTGCAAGTCAACAAAACCTCTGCTGGCTTGTGATTTCCTTCCAATTGTAGTGTGAACGGGCCCTTAAGGCAAACCAAAAACAGTCACAAGAGTAAAGTATTTTTTGCAATTGTGGTCATCTATGCTGCTTGCTTAGAGTCCCCTTTAATGGAGAACTATGAGATGAGTGATTTCCACTCACCTCATAGTTCTAGCCGACCTGTGACAATGAGACTGTCACAGGTCGGCTCAGTAGATCGGGAGGTGAGAGAACACATACCGGCGTTCGCTCACCTCTCGATCCTGTCACGGCTCTCTGCCGTGACAGGGGGAGGGGTTGGATTCCCCTCTCCCCGCTCCGATCTGCCAGCTCTGACTGGCGGAACAGACGGGGGAGGGGGCGGGTACAGCTGGCTCTGCCTACAAGCCTCACTTGTTGTGGATGTGGTGTACCTGGATTTTTCAAAAGCGTCCGACACGGTACCACATAAACGAATACCACCCAAGCTGAGGTCTATGGGCATAGATGGAATGGTGTGTACATGGATAGAGAGCTGGGGAACAGGAATGTGTCCGGAGAGTATCGATAAATGGCTCCTTTTCAGATTGGTCCAAGGTCATGAGTGGCGTGCCCCGGGGTTCTGTGCTAGGCCCCATGCTATTCAACCTGTTTATTAACGATATCGGGGAGGGCGTGAATAGCCATGTTTCCGTGTTTGCTGATGATACTTAAATCGGGAGGGTAATAGACTCGGACTTAGACAATATAACATTACGGGGGGACCTGGATAAAGTAGGGGAGTGGGCAACTATATGGCAGATGAGGTTTGATGTCGATAAATGTAAAGTAATGCACTTTGGGGTTAAAAATATGCAAGCGGATTACACAATAATGGGAACTCCACTGGGGAAGTCAGAAATGGAAAAAGATTTGGGGGTCATTGTAGACCACAGATTGAACAATAGCTTGCAATGCCAGGCTGCGGTAAACAAAGCGAGCAGAGTCCTGTCTTGTATTAAGAAGGGAATGTACTGTAGAGACGAGTCTATAATTTTGCCACTTTATAGATCACTGGTTCGGCCTCATCTGGAGTATGCGGTCCAGTTTTGGTCACCAATCCACAGAAAGGAAGTCCACAGAAGGAGCTGGAAAGAGTCCAGAGAAGGGCAACCAAACTAATTAAAGGAGCACTATGGGGTTAAGGCTTTTCCCCATAGTTCTCCTGAGGGTAACGGGAGGACACAAACTAGCGTCCTCCCGTCACCCTAGGCTCAGTATATAGGGAACTACCGCTCTCGCGGTATACTGAGACGCCGCAGCCGAAGCGGATCCCGCCAATTATGTCTGGATCCGCCCAGCTGCGTGAGTGACAGCTGGCTCTGCCTATCTAGAGGCATAGCCAGCTGTACGCGCCCCCTCCGCGCTGGAGGATCGGAGCGGGGAGGGGGGAATCCAGCCCCTCCCCTGTCACGGCAGAGAGCCGTGACAGGATCGAGAGGTGAGCGAACCCGGTATGTGTTCGCTCACCTCCCGATCTACAGAGCCGACCTGTGACAGTCTCATTGTCACAGGTCGGCTAGAACTATGAGGTGAGTGAAAAGCCCCCCCCCCCTCATAGTTCTCCTTTAAGTCATCATTCGGCCATAATCCTTCCTGTGCACCAAAAATGAGATCTGTGTTCAGTGAACTTTTTTGGGGGCATCTGTGATCCTAGAAACCCCCCAACACGACCTTCATAAAGTGTCAAGGAAGGGACTCCAGGGAGCGGTGAGTAATACTTCGGGACTTCAGCATGGCGCCCCGTATTATGAGATTATAGCTTGAAAACAGCCCATTCCCCCTTAATGAACCTTGACAAGAAAGAGGAACTTTCCCTGGCTTTTATAGTAGACATCTGCTTTATAGATAGATAACTGCGATGTCATATGGTTCATTGTCCTCTTAGACAGAACATTCTGGAATGACTCGCTCTGCCACCAATTCTTGAAGGGCCTTCCTTGCTATTTTGGGAACAATGTCACTCGCTAACTATCGCCGTAGCGCTCTATTTTGCATGGCACAAGATCTCAACATGCATTGCTCATGGTATATATTCTCTTTTATATCCCCATTTATTTTTAGCTTTCAATTTAAGACGTAAGTCTTCCCGGGGGACCCCCCCCCACTCGATGCTTGGGCAAGTGCGACTTGACGTCTGCAAGGACAATTTAAATATTCATGTCCATATTGGTTTATAATAGCTGGCCCCAAGGTATGATCAGATGGACATGTGTGCTTCCCTGTGAAGCTCTCCCTTCGGTTTCACGATCTTGGAATAAGAAGCGCGTAAAAAAAAAGAAATGAAATGCGTACAATGTCTTTTTATAGGCTTTGACCCAAATTTTGTGGGGATTGCAAAAAGGTTTTAATGTAATAGGTTTCCGTTGAAGTAGGAAAACACTTTGATGATTGAGAACCTATCAATGTGCACGGGGCCACAAAGACACGCAGACATCTCATTTCATGATACATTTTACAGATTGTCATTGTAGCTTTACATTGTATTTGTATGTGCTTTGATGACACTTTTAATAATGGATTGACCTTAAAGGAACCTGTCATGTTAAGAAAGTGACTTCACATGGTTGGTTCTTAGGGACTCAGAGACATGCAAGGAACTAGTTAGTAGTAGTTAGTTACATTCAACTAGACTTGTTCTGCAATGGTGAATATGGGGTGACTACATTACTCCGTGTACGGGGTGTAATGATGAGAAAGGGATGATTACATTACTCCGTGTACGGGGTGTAATGATGAGAAAGGGATGATTACATTACTCCGTGTACAGGGTGTAATGATCAGAAAGGGATGATTACATTACTCCATGTACGGGGTGTAATGATGAGAAAGGGATGATTACATTCAATGATGCAGGACAAACCTGCTCAGACTGTTCCTGGGTATCCCTGTCTTGTACCAGTGAGCCTGTCCTCCTTACAATTTGTGGTAATAGTTTGGTGAAGACCCTTTTCTGTTTCACCATGACTGTCACCTGTGTACAAAGCCAGCTCCATAAAGATATAATTTCACCAATTATGTGTGGAGGATCTCAAGTGACCTTCAAAGAGCCCCAACCTCAACCCTAATGAACACCTTTGGGATAAAAAGACAATGGTGCTCTTCCAACCTTGTGGTAACAGTGTGTTGAAGAACCTTTTCTGTTCCACCATGACTGTCCCCTGTGTACAAAGCCAGCTCCATAAAGATATAATTTGACCAGTTTGGTGTGGAGGATCTCAAGGGACCTTCAAAGAGCCCTGACCTCAACCCTACTAAACACCTTGGGGATAAAAAGACAATGGTGCTCTTCCAACCTTGTGGTAACAGTGTGTTGAAGAACCTTTTCTGTTCCACCATGACTGTCCCCCTGTGTACAAAGCCAGCTCCATAAAGACAGTTTGGTGTGGAGGAATTCAACTGATCTTCACAGAGCCCTGACCTCAGCCCTACTGAACACTTTTGGGATAAAAGACAATTGTGCTCTTCCAGCCTTGTGGTCACAGTTTGGTGAAGACCCTTTTCTGTTCCACCTTGACTCTCCCCTGTGTACAAAGCCAGCTTCATAAAGACATGGTGTGACCAGGTTGGTGTGGAGGAACTCGAGTGTCCTACACAGAGCCCGAACCTCAACCCTACTGAGCCAAGAAGATCCCAAACAGTGGCCTTCGGAGTCCTCGAACCTATCAAAAACAAGGTGGCTGATGAGTCTCTGAAATGTAAACTTGACTCTGTGCTCCCAACTTGCCTGGGCACGAGGAGCCTTATAAAATTATTCATATAAAACAATCAATTTTCTGAAATGACTTTGTTACGTTTCGTTGTCTCTGTAGCTACAAATTGTGCCGAGAGGAATTCTACCGTAACTCTTTCTTCTCCGATTTTCTCCCAGAATAAAGCAAAATGCTGGAGCTGTTTATGAACTACAAACCATCTTTCGCCGTGCATGGCGAAGCACACAAATAGCCTCCTGCTGGTTCCCCTAGCAATATTACATGTGTAGATAAACTCGCATCCCTCTGCCTTCTGCCAATTCTATTTAACGGGAAGAAGTGAGTGGCTGGCGCGTTCCCGTCCTCGCCGTCTCTCTTTCCTCTCCATCAAGCTGCCAGCTCAGACTTCAGAGAAAAGTCATTTTCATTTCTCGGGAGCAATTTTCTCCACTGAACGCAACAAATAACGTTCCGAACCTTCCCGAAATTTATTGACAAACTTCATCGGCTTCGTCCGCCACGGGCTCATCTCAGGACGCTCCAAGACGAGCGCTTAATAAACGCCAAAAGATATTAACACGCACAGCAAGACAAATTGGCCTGAAAGTGCCCCGCACCATGTGTGATGGAAGTCCGGTGATTGTATAATCTTCCTTCCCCAGAAAAATGATTATCCGGGGAAATTTATATCTAAGTAAATACTTCAGGCAATTATTTCTGGGAGTAAAGCCCGAGACTAAGATGTCTATGCTATTTCCCACTTGCTATCTCTTTAGTATTGAAGTCATAAAGATTCAGTCCCTGTGCCCATTATGAGGGGTTTTCGCCATCCCTGTGCTGAGTTTCCGGGTCTGTACACCTGCTGTGCCCATTATGAGGAGCTCCCACCATCCCTGTGCTGAGTTCCCGAGTCTGTACACCTGCTGTGCACATTATGAGGAGCTCCCACCATCCCTGTGCTGAGTTCCCGGGTATGTACAACCGCTGTGCCCATTATGAGGAGCTCCCACCATCCATGTGCTGAGTTCCCGGGTCTGTACACCCACTGTGCCCATTATGAGGGGTTCCCACCATCCCTGTGCTGAGTTCCCGGGTCTGTACAACTGCTGTGCCCATTATGAGGGGTCCTCACCATCCTTACTGGTAATTCATTTTTTTATATTGTGGAAAATTATGACCGGGAGATCTCACTGTTGGAGTCTCCAAGATTTATAAGATTTATGTTTGTAGGCAGATTAGCTATAATTTGGCGCTGAAGTTGCTAGAGGGCCAGACCATTATAAATAGGGAAGCGGGTTGGTTACCACGGCAGTAGAAGTGATTTGTTTCTGAAGATTCGGGGAAACAACGCGATGTAACAGCCTTGGAACGCGGGATGATTGTTGGCGCTCGGAGCCATGGAGCGAGTATCAGCAAAACAGCAGAATTCGTTACATGTTCAGGAGCGGCTCATTGTTAAAGTGTTTAAAGACCGGACTGTCAGCCGAAAATCTGGGTCTGAGCGTGCGAATTGTGGCCGTCAGCGACTAGTCAATGTTAGGGCAGAACGGGGGAGGGGCAAGACTGGTACAAGACAACAGAAGGGCAACAGTGCCGTGTCAGATTCCTCGCATCACCTTTCATCATCTCGTAGAGTCACCAGGCGGCCCAACGAAGTACTGATGGTGGGGGGCATAATAATCCGGCCACTCAGTGTATGTCAGAGCTATATACATGTATAATAATCTGAGTGGTGCTCCTGGTGTCCGGAAGGTTTAGCGCTGTACCGCTGACCCTCATTAGACTCTTTATTACCGCTGCGCAGGGTTGGATGAGGTTGCCTGTCGTGGTGAGCTGGGTTCATGCTGTTCGAGCTCTTTCCTGAAGGATCTATCACTTCTCTCTCCTGTGATTTCAGACTCGGTCGTCAGGCGTCTCTTTCTCTCACGCGGGTCACATGTGGCGACAATCTGCAGATGAATTCAATCTTGTGCTGAACGTCTCAGAGGAGTTTTCTTCTTAAAGGGACCCTGTCTGTGGAATGAATACTTCAGCACAGGGTCCCCTTGTATAGTAGACTTGTGCGCCGTCAAAAAATTAGCTCCGTTTCGTTCCGTTTCGGAATATCCGTTATTTCGTATTTAATAATTCGTGTCCGAAACTCAATTCGGATTCGTACGAAATACGGATTTTCGTTAGTTTCGGCACATTTTCGTAACTGTACGAACATTCGTTATGATGAAGTTAAAAAGCAAAAATACCTTTGTTAATATTGGAGTCAATGTGGTAGTTGTTTTTTTATCCGAAATACGAATTCCAATAACGGATTCCGGATCCGAATTTCGTATTTCGGATAAAAAAAAAACTACCATCAACTCCAATATAAATGTACTTTGCTTTTTAACTTCAATATAACGAATGTTCGTAACGGAACGAAAATACGTCAACGGAATTTCGTATTTCCTGCCTGTGTATTGTAATGCAACTCTCAGCAGCAGCGGATCCGTATTTCGGATTAAAAAAATCTTGTCATGTTGTTCAACCTCATTTACAGGGGTAATATTAGTTCCCGTTTCAAAGAAATTCGGATCCGAAATTCGTTAACGGAATTTCGTATTTCGGATATAATTCGGAAACTGCAATTCGGATTTCGGATGCTTCCGAATTTACGAATTTCAGGAAAATTCGTACGAATTTTGATTCGTAACGAAACGAATCGCACATGTCTATTGTATAGACTTCGTGGTTTTGCGGAGCTGTTTGCTCTGCGAACGTCTGCGTTTTAGACTCACGCTGCATTGTGGCCGATGGATGGAGCTGAAGAAGATCGGAAATTCCAATGTCCTTTGACTACAACTTGTGGCCATAGTCAGATGCAAATCTAAAACAGAACATCCTCCCGCAACCTCTAGCCCATCAACAGAGCCGAGATCAGTGGCAGGAGGGGGTGTTACCTCTAGTGTCATCATCTGTACATCCAGGGGCCTGGTCCGATCTGTCCGTGTGCGGTGTGTCAGGTTCACGATCGTGCGCTGGATCGGGGCTTCTTGCCGCCTATGGCACATGTTGCTGTGCATGTGTTAGCACGCACTGGTGTGCATCACTACTGCTAGGCATGCACACGGGCCAAGGAAGGAATTTAACCTCCTTCCCTTATGGTGACCAGTGCTGTGACTTCTTGCCAGCTACTTTGTTCCAGAGACTTCTGATTACTGCCCTGCTGGTTATTGACATGGACCACCTGACTCTGCCAGTATATCCTGCTCTTGTTGCCAGCTCTGCTCATTCCAGTATTGCTCTTGCCTACTGCCTGCCTCAACCCTTGCCTGGACCCGGACTATTCTTGCCTGCCGCCTGCCTCAACACCTGCCTGAACTCTGACTATTCTAGCCTGCCGCCTGCCTCAACCCCTGCCTGGACTCTGACTATTCTTGCCTGCCGCCTGCCTCAACCCCTGCCTGGACTCTGACTATTCTTGCCTGCCTCCTGCCTCAACCTCTGCTGGACTCTGACTACTCTTGCCTGCTGCTTGCCCAGACTCCTGCCTGGACCATTGTTGCCAGCTCTGCTCATTCCAGTATTTCTCTTGTCTACTGCCTGCCTCAACCCCTGCCTGGCCTCTGACTACTCTTGCCTGCTGCTTGCCCAGACTCCTGCCTGGACTCTGACTATTTTTGCCTGCCGCCTGCCTCAACCCCTGCCTGGACTCTGACTATTCTTGCCTGCCGCCTGCCTCAACCCCTGCCTGGACTCTGACTACTCTTGCCTGCTGCTTGCCCAGACTCCTGCTTGGACTCCCTTGTTGCCAGCTCTGCTCGTTCCAGTATTGCTCTTGCCTACTGCCTGCCTCAACCCCTGATGGACTCTGACTATTCTTGCGTGCCGCCTGCCTCAACCTCTGCTGGACTCTGACTATTCTTGCCTGCCACCTGTCTCAACCCCTGCCTGAACTCTAACCACTCTTGCCTAGCCTGCCTCAACCCCTGCCTGGACTCTGACTACTCTTGCCTGCTGCTTGCCCAGACTCCTGCGTGGACTCCCTTGTTGCCAGCTCTGCTCGTTCCAGTATTGCTCTTGCCTACTGCCTGCCTCAACCCCTGATGGACTCTGACTATTCTTGCGTGCCGCCTGCCTCAACCTCTGCTGGACTCTGACTATTCTTGCCTGCCACCTGTCTCAACCCCTGCCTGAACTCTAACCACTCTTGCCTGCTGCTTGCCCAGACTGCTGCCTGGACTCTGAGAACTCTTGCCTGCTGTCTGCCTCAACCCCTGCCTGGACTTTGACCACTCTTATTTGCCACCTGCCATGACCTCGGCTTTTACCTCAACCGGCTTTAGTTCCACTGACCAGTCTCCACATCGTAATCATCCTATCACTGTCTTTCCCTCGGTGGGTTAATCCTAAGAGCCAGGACCTGGTGACATGTTGCAGCAAAGTAGAACACCACCTGCCCCAACCCCTCCCTGGACTCTACTCTTGTCTGCCACCTGCCTTGACCCCTCCCTGGACTCTACTCTTGTCTGCCGCCTGCCCTGACCCCTCCCTGGACTCTACTCTTGTCTGTCACCTGCCTTGACCCCAACCTGGACCCTGACCATTCTTACTCCATGGCAGAATCACCAGGGATTACTTTAATTAAAAATGCAGACTTCAAAATATTGGAAACTCTTAAATCTGAAGTTTAATCTGCTGATATTTTGTCTTTTTCTGGTCCCTCCCAATAACATGATAATGGAAAATTTAAGTAAAATCTTTTAGAAGACTGAAGGGAAGGACGGAGGTCAGATAGAAGACTGAAGGGAAGGACGGAGGTCAGATATACAGTTTTTGTGATATTTTAGAGTCCGGGTTTCCATCTACTGTACCGGTGATTCTGACTCTGGATATTGATGTCCGGCACACACAAAGACATAATAACGACAGTTACACCTAATGATCTCTAACTGATCTCCGGCGATGAATGCGTTCCTCCTGTTGGCGGTTTCGGCGGTCGGCGGATGAATGGAAGGAGATGAATGCTGCGGCGGGGTGTCCCGTTATCAATCTCCGGGGTTATTCTCTACACGGGAACAGATCTGACTTGTAACAATGAGCGGCGATGGAGGGACGGCGGGCTTTGTCTGCGAGCACAGAGCCTGTCACCGCACGCTTTATCTGCAGCCAATGGAGCGTATCTCTCCGCGTCGGGAAGAAAGATAAATCTGAACGTTGAATAATAGTACAAGGAATGGACGGGGCGCCACGAATGAATCACACCGCGCACCGCTATTCAATGCCGCTTCGCTTCAGTCCCCTCCATCGCCATGTTATAGTTGAACTCCGGCCTGCCATGGTACCGGCTCCTCTCCTGGACGGAAATCGCTTCCTCTGATATCACTGCACACTGCGAGCTCCTCACAATGTGCATTAGAAGCTGTGCCACATAACACAGCCCTGTACAGGACCCGGAAGATCAATGTAAAGCACTACAGCATCCCCGTGGCTCTACCAGGTATAAAATACACACACTATATTGCCAAAAGTATTGACACCCCTCCAAATCATTGGATTCAGGTGTTCCTTGACATTTCCTGGCTACTAAATATTCCGCGGTCACCTGTTACTGGGATTATAACAAAGTGGAAGCAACCGGGAACAACAGCAACTCAGCCAGGAAGTGGTCGGCCACGTCACATGACAGAGCGGGGTCAGCGCATGCTGAAGCGCACAGTGCGCAGAAGTCGCCAACTGTCTACAGAGCCAATAGCTACAGACCTCCAAACTCCATGTGGACTTCAGATTGGCACAACAACAGTGCGTAGAGAGCTTCATGGAATGGGTTTCCATGGCCGAGCAGCTGCATCCAAGCCGCACATCACCAAGTGCAATGCAAAGCGTGGGATGCCGTGGTGTAAAGCGCGCCGCCACTGGACTCTAGAGAAGAGGAGGCGTGTTCTCTGGAGGGACCAATCACGCTTCTCTGTCTGGCAATCCGATGGGCGTGTCTGGGTTTGGCGGTAGCCAGGAGAACGGTACTTGCCTGACTGCATTGTTCCAAGTGTAAAGTTTGGGGGAGGGGGATTATGGTGTGTGTGTGTGGGGGGGATTATGGTGTGTGTGTGTGGGGGGGGAGGGGTTGTTTTTCGGGTGTTGGGCTTGGCCCCTTAGTTCCAGTGAAGGGAACTCTTAAGGCATCAACACACCAAGACATTTTGGACAATTTCATGCTGCCAACTTTGTGGGAGGAGTTTGGGGACGGCCCCTTCCTGTTCCAACATGACTGCGCACCAGTGCACAAAGCAAGGTCCATAAAGACATGGATGGGGGAGTTTGGGGTGGAGGAACGTGACTGGCCGCACAGAGTCCTGACCTCAACCCCATAGAACACCTTTGGGATGAATGAGAGCGGAGACTGCGAGCCCCTCCCCCAACATCAGTACCTGACCTCACAAATGGTCCAACATTCCCATAGACACACTCCTAAACCTTGTGGACGCCTCCCCAGAAGAGGCGGAGCTGTTATAGCGGCAAAGGGCGGAGCCAATACTGAACCCTGCGGACTAAGACTGGGATGCCATTAGTGTTCATGTGCGTGTAAAGGCGTCCCAATACTTTTGGCAATATAGTGTATTTCCCATTTTTGAGTTTTTTACTGAAGCACAACATTCTATGGACATGACGAAGAATATTTTATATCCGGCGCCCTCCTCCTCAAAACCTATTTACTGTTTCCATCCACAGTGGAGTGAAAGGGTAACAGCAATTGTAATTGTCTGAAGTGAATCTTTGGGCTTCTTTTCTACCTGAGATTCTGCAGCTGGGAATTGATGTTCTGGAATGTACTCCAGGCAATGTGACTGTGCGGAGGTGAAGCAATATTGTCATGTGTGATAGTAATAATTATCTCCTCTCGTCAGACCTTCCTTTTCATTCCCCTTCAAGAGGAAATTCAGATGTTTCAGATATACAGAAGAAGGAATCTCAGAGTTTGGTGATAAAAAATCACACGTTCCTGGAGATTCTGCAAAGAGTCACAAACCTATTGTAAGGATCCAGATGTGAACCCGGGGCCTCTGCTGTGTCTGGTGGTGGCTCTACCTGCTGAGCCACCTTAGAACCATGGAGAGCCCCTTGCCTGATCTCCTGTGTAATCCTCAGGTAAACCTAGTTTCTGCTGAACTCTGAACTCCTTGCTCCTCCCTTGAACTTCCTATTTTAGCCACGCCTCTGCACTTCCTGTTTGTCAGATTATTATACTCCTGCCAATATCTTGCTTCCTGCTCCCTCTGTAGGGTTGCCACCTTTTCTTCAAGCGAAACCCGAACACTCTAGCGACACGCGGACATATTTTTTTGGGAGAATGAGTCGCAGCTTATTCATATGTAAAAGGCACCACCCATTCATATGTAAATATCACAGTTGAGACTATTTTCAGTGGGGGGCCAGTAGCCCCTATCTTAATTTTGGTTGCCCCTGTCTACCTGACACCTTGTGTCCGGGTTTCTGGTGCCATGAAACCTGGACACAGCATTCAAAACCCGAACTGTCCAGGTGAATCCTGGACAGGTGGCAACCCTATCCCTCTGTGAAGGTGCCCATACACCTTACGACCATCGCAAGACTTTTGTCTTGCGATGGTCGTATGCTCATTAAAAGCCCGTACGATCTGCCCACCTTGGACGGGCAGATCGTACTTGCGATCATCGGAAGCCCGCCCGGCTGAGGGGCGGGCTTCCGATGACGGCCATCGAGAACGGGGAGGGATTTCGCCCGATTCTCGTACGAGAATCGAGCAGTGTATGGGCACCTTGATACAATCCTCTCATACTGCTACCCGTGTACCGACCTTTGGCTGCTGATTCACCGACTACTCTCATCGTCTTCTACTTCATACCTGATACCTTTGGCTGCTGGCCTCGGCTTGTTCGCTGACTACGCTTCTGCCTGCTCCTCCACTACTACCGTCTGCTTGTGTACCGAACCCGGCCTGTTATACCACGACTTTGACTGCTGGACACCGAGCCTAAATCCAGATTGTGACACCTATATTGGGATGTCTCTTTGAGAGTCGAGCTAATATGTTTTACACATCCCTAGATCCTGCAGTACTGTGCTGGCTGTGAAATGCTGGGCAGGGGACGGGCCAACAGGAAGCTGACCAGTAAATGCATACCATACAGTAGATCAGTACTCTTTGGGGGCCGGGCTTATATAGACAGGATGATGCAGAACTTACTCTTGATTCTGCAATCTACCTCTATTGGCCCCCCCTAATTTTAAGGAAGTGGCTTAGTGTTGTCAGTCTGGAACAAGAAAGTGCTGACATTGGCAGGATCTCCAGGTTGGAAATTCTGTGACAGAGCCTAGGGTGACGGGAGGATGCTAGTTTGTGTCCTCCCGTTACCCTAAGGAGAACTATGGGGGAAAGCCCTGACCCCCATAGTTCTCCTTTAATATTCATATTAATGTGAAATGAGAATCACATACAGGCAGTCCCCGGGTTACGGACGTCCGACTTACAGACAATACGTACTTACGAACGGGGTCCACAGTTCTCTTAAATGTACCGGAATCCGTCGGTACATTTAGGAGAACTGTGGCTGCAGCGGCCTGTGTCCCTTCAAATCCCCGCTGCTCTCCACGCCTGTGTTGGCGGAGGCAGCGGGGACTCAGAGCGCTGCATACTGACGATGCCCCCCGTACCTCCGCTGATGTGCCGGCTTCCTTTTCAGCCGTTACGTCGGCTTCCCGGTCCAGGCGATCCTCCGGTCTCCTGGTCCGACCGCGGCTCCTCTGCCCCGCCCCCCCCTGCCTACTCTTCATTGCAGGCTGGAAGCCATACCCAGCCTGCTATTGGATATTGTAAAGTGCAAAAGCCAATAGCAAGCTGGCTATCGCACCCGCCCGCTGTATCCTGTCAATCAGCATGGGTGGACCTGATAGAGAAGTTTCTTGCTTCAGGCCCCTCCTCTGCTGATTGACAGCAGGCAGTGGGCAGATGCAATAGCCAGCCTGCTATTGGCTATTGCAATTTGAAATATTCAATAGCAGGCTGGCTATGTAGCATTAAAATACTGTACAAAAAAAAAAGTTTAAAAAAAAAATTAAGTTAAAAAGACAAAAAAAAGTACAAAAAATAAAAAAAGTTAAATAAATAAAAAATAAAAAATAAATAAATAAGTTTATAAAATAAAATGAAAAATAGAAAAAAAACTTTTTTTGCTGTGTCCTTTTAAATAAAAAAATGTTTTTATTATATTATAATCTTCTGAACAACAGACAGCAAAAGAACTGTGACCTTTCCCTGTGCTATCCAAAACTAAAAAAATTATTTTTTGGCAGTATTATCGTTTTTTGAGGTTTCGCGCGTGCACGCAATTTTAAGGCTTGACATGTTTGGTGTCTTTTTACCCGACGTGATCCCGTCTTTTATATTTTACCAAAAAATTGGGTAAATGTTTTATTTATTATTTTATCAAAAATTTCGGTAATTTTTCCTTAATATAGTAAAAAATAAAACCCCCAGTGGTGAATAAATACCACCAAAAGAAAGCTCTATCTGTCCCCAAAAAAGGGTATAAAATTCATTTCAGTACAGCGCTGCGTGACGGAATAAATGTCAGTCAAAGTACCGCAGCGCTGAATACTGAAAAATGGCCGGGATGGGAAGGGGGTTTAACACCGCGGATGTCAACTGGTTAAGTACCAGCCTAAAGTCCCTATCTTGTATGTAACCCGGGGACTGTCTGTAGTTAATTTTCCTTAAGGCATTATCTTTGGTATTGTATAGCTGGTTAATATACTGCCATCTTGTGGGCGTTTTGGTTGTTGCATCATGTTTTTCTGTGTTCCCTCCCATCTATGATGTATTTTCCCTTTCTTCTCCAACTAGTCCTTTAGTGTCATGGCTGCCTATAGCAGGACAACATGTACATGCTAGCTTAGAAACACTTATCACTCTTGACCTTCAAATACCATCTATTCATTCATCTGCTGTAACCTGCTGCATGCAATAAAGCATTTAGTGAAAGAAAAGGTATTTGGTGAGTTCAGCTATCTGATAAGGATTGTCCACGGTTATTATATCTGCTTATACAGGCCAGTCATAGAGGTCTCAGCAAGGGTTAAATCGCTAATACAACAATCGGAGTCAGAATAATATGTGAACACTAATGAGGCTTAAGCTGGCCATACACTATACAATCTTATTGTTAGCAGGAATCCACTCATTTTCATAGAAAGTAATTAGGAATGAGCTTCGAGTTTGGGTCAACCATGCGTTTGAGCCGAAACCAAGCTGTTTGCAGTTCCCTAAATGGGCAAACGATTTGGCCAGCTCGCCTGCCCGTCTGTATCCTAGCAACCAATGTTCTGTGCAGCCCAAACAGCAATGTTGGCTGCGTCATCACTATGATGCTATTGGGCTCCCAGTGTGATTGTTATGGTGTACCTTCCTGGGTACTAGCAGCCAATGATAATGTGCAAGCTGCACAGTGCCATTGGTTGCTAGGACACAGGATGCATTGGGTCTGGTTGACTTGGACAGTTGCCAAACCTAGATTTCTGGGTGAGTCTGGCAATGCCAAAGTGAACCAGACCCAGGCCAGTTCTCTCTCCTCTAATAGTAATTACAGTGGAGAAGGACCCCCCTTACATTGGTGGTCAGTGGAGAAGGGCCCTCCTTACCTAGGTGGTCCTGGGAGAAGGACCCTCCTTACATTGCTGGTCAGTGGAGAGGGACCAACTGACATTGGAAGTGAGTGGAGCAGGACCCCCTGACATTGGTTGTCAGTGGAGAAGGACCCCCTTACATTGGTGTTCAGTGGAGAAGGACTCCTTTACATTGGTGGTCAGTGAAGAAGGTCCCCTATTACATTGGTGGTCAGTGGAGACTGACTGTCTTACTTTGGTGGTCAGTGGAGAAGGACCCCCTTACATTGGTGGTCAGTGGAGCAGGACCCCTTGACATTGGTGCTCAGTAGCAGAAATACCTCCTCACATTGGTGGTCAATGGAAAAAAGAGTGTCGGTGATCAGTGGAAAACAAATGCCCCTTACGCATTTTTCCTCCTACTGACTACAATGTAAGTCAAGCCACCAAACACCTATGCAAGGGAATATTTTCCTCCTACTGGCTACCAATATAAAGTGGCATTAAAAACAAAATATGTTAATGTTAGAAAATATTATATGCTGTAGCTCAGAGCCTGTGTCACATGACTGGGGTAACTAGGGTGTTGTTCAACTGCATTTTCTTTCTGCTCGGCAAAGGGGCCTCATAAAACATTTGTGTGTGTGGATTGACTCCCCAGCATCTGCCGAAAATGGAAATGTCAATTTAAGGTGGACTGACCCTTTAGAGGAGAACTATGGGGTTAGGGCTTTCCCCCATAGTTCTCCTTAGGGTAACGGGAGGACACAAACTAGCGTCCTCCCGTCACCCTAGGCTTAGTATATAGGGAGCTGTAGCTCGCGGTATACTGAGACGCCGCAGCTGAAGCGAATCCCGACAATTGTGCCGGGATCCGCCCAGCTGCGTGAGTGACAGCTGGCTCTGCCTATCTAGAGACAGAGCCAGCTGTACCCGCCCCCTCCCCCGTCCGTTCCGCCAGTCAGCGCTGGAGGATCGGAGCGGGGAGGGGGGAATCCAGCCCCTCTCCCTGTCACGGCAGAGAGCAGTGACAGGATCGAGAGGTGAGCGAACGCCGGTATGTGTTCGCTCACCTCCCGATCTACTGAGCCGACCTGTGACAGTCTCATTGTCACAGGTTGGCTAGAACTATGAGGTGAGTGAAAAGCACCGCCCCCTCATAGTTCTCCTTTAAGGAATGTATCTGCTAATATCTCCAGCTAGTGTTAGGAGAGTGAATGCCGGTGAGTGATAATTTCCTTCTCCTGAGTTGTACATTGTGTCCCTGCAAAGCACTTTCCCTCGCTGTAATTCTCTTGTGGGGAAATCTGTCATCATGTGTTTGACTAAGAGGTATACAAGCACCAGAAAATCACCGTATTCAGACAGGAGCGCTTTACGCTCCATAATCCTTGTCGGCTATTATTATAAGAGGTGTCATGAATTACACGGGCCTGGTTCACGCCGCGGATAAGTACTACCCATAGAAATGGGATGAATATCCCTTGTCCACAAGTGATTTGTTAACCCGATGACAGCGCCGGGAACGTGGAGAACGCTTTAACTCTTTTCCCAGAAGTCTGCATCAGGCTTGAGCTGACATTTCAGGCATCCCCTCCTGTTGTCCTCAGGTTTACTGACAGCTACGTTGTTTTTTTTTTTTCTTTTTTACCTTTTGTGACTAGGCATTTAGTGAGTGAGGCACTAGTGGAGTAGCTTTGGCCTGGTTGAGTGAGACACTGGTGATGTAGCCCTGGTCAGGTTGAGCGAGGCGCTGGTGATACAGCCCTGGCCTGGTTGAGTGAGGCACTGGTGATGTAGCCCTGGTCAGGTTGAGCGAGGCGCTGGTGATACAGCCCTGGCCTGGTTGAGTGAGGCACTGGTGATGTAGCCCTGGTCAGGTTGAGCGAGGCGCTGGTGATACAGCCCTGGCCTGGTTGAGCGAGGCGCTGGTGATATAGTGATATAGTGAGGCACTGGCGCTTTTTCACTCCGCAGGATGGAGGGTGTGGGTCTTCGGGCCTACCCTGAAGTCTAGGGGGGAGGATGTGTGGACCTCAGGTTCCTTCCTCCCCTGCCATCGGGGGTCTCCCTTCGGGGGAGCTCCCAACCGAGTACTCGGTGGGCGGCTTCGGCTGACCATGAGGAATGGGTCCGCCTGGTTTCGGCCAGGTGGACACGAGTGACTTGACTCTGTCAGGAGCCTTGCGCCCCAGGGGTTCAGGGATGGGCCTTGTAGACAGCACCCTTTGCTGTGCACTTTTTTGTGTGTGTTCACATGCACTTTTTTGGTTCACTTTTTGGGTGTTTCGAGCACGCTCCACGGACTGGTGATATAGCCCTGACCTGTTTGAATGAGGCACTGGTGATATAGCCCTGGTCTGGTTGAGTGAGGCACTAGTGATGTATCCTTGGCCTGGTTGAGTGAGGCACTGGGGATGTAGCCTTGACCTGGTTGAGTGAGGCACTGGTGATATAGTCCTGGTCTGGTTGAGTAAGGCACTGATGATATATGCCTGGTCTTGGTTGAGTTAGGCACTGGTAATGTAGCCCTGGCCTGGTTAAGTAAGGCACTGGTGATAAAGCCCTGGCCTAGTTGAGTGAGGCACTGGTGATGTAACTGTGACCTGGTTGAGTGAGACACTGGTAATGGGGCCTGGCCTGGTTGAGTGAGGCACTGGTAATGTAGCCTGGCCAGGTTGAGTGAGGCACTGCTGATGTAGCTTTGGCCTTGTTAAGTGAGGCACTGGTGATATAGCCCTGGCCCTACAGATGCATCCTGGGAAGGCTACATCACCAGAGTCTCATCTGTAAACTGCAATATCATGCGAGATCTCGGGGGGGGAAAGCATTTTTTTTCCCTTTCAGGTGTTCCAGGAGACAAGTCCAGAGAAATGAAGGTAGACGTGGTCATCTGCACACAGTGAAAATGGCCACCGTGAGAAGAATGGGGAGGAAAAGAAAAGACGGTGCGCAAAGAATAATCTAGAAGTATCCGTTTGTAGATCGCCATTACTAAAGGTGTGAGCAGAAAGCGGCATAAGAAGAAGGACCCCCCTGTGTAGCTCCATGCCCACTCAGATCTCCAGCCGTTGTGCTCTGTGACTGCATAGGGTTCCCCATGAGTCAGAGTCATCCCACTCCCGTCACTCTCTCTCTCTCTCTCTCTCTCTCTCTCTCCTTCTCCCTCTCTCTCTCTCTCTCTCTCTCTCCTTCTCTCTCTCTCTCTCTCTCTCCTTCTCTCTCCTTCTCTCTCTCCTCTCTATCTTTCTTCCTCTCTCTCTCTCTCCTTATCTCTCTCTCTCTCCTTATCTCTCTCTCTCTCTCTCTCGCTCTCTCTCTCTCTCTCTCGCTCTCTCTCTCTCTCTCTCGCTCTCTCTCTCTCTCTCTCGCTCTCTCTCTCTCTCTCTCGCTCTCTCTCTCTCTCTCTCGCTCTCTCTCTCTCTCTCTCGCTCTCTCTCTCTCTCTCTCGCTCTCTCTCTCTCTCTCTCGCTCTCTCTCTCTCTCTCTCGCTCTCTCTCTCTCTCTCTCGCTCTCTCTCTCTCTCTCTCGCTCTCTCTCTCTCTCTCTCGCTCTCTCTCTCTCTCTCTCGCTCTCTCTCTCTCTCTCTCGCTCTCTCTCTCTCTCTCTCCTTCTCTCTCTCCTTCTCCTTCTCTCTCTCCTTCTCTCTCCTTCCCCCTCTCTCTCCTTCTCCCTCTCTCCCTCTCCTTCTCTCTCTCTCTCTCCTTCTCTCTCTCCTTCTTCCTCTCTCTCTCTCCTTGTCTCTCTCCTTCTCTCTCTCCTCCCTCTCCTTCTCCCTCTCTCTCTCCTTCTCTCTCTCCTTCTCCTTCTCTCTCTCCTTCTCTCCCTCCTACTCTCTCTCCTTCTCTCTCTCCTTCTCTCTCTCTCACACTCTCTCTCTCTCTCTCTCTCTCTCTCCGCTCTCGGGGAAGTTACATTTTGTTACAGACTTTGAAAACTTTGAAAACAGTAATTTTTCCAGCAGAGGCTCCTGAAAACACAGTTTTTGCACGAGAAGGGCGGGAGCCGTCACTGCTCCTTCACCGCAACACTTTGTACTATTAACCAGCCTGGCAAGAGGCGCGCAACTCAATGGAAAGTCAAAACGGGAAAATATCTTGAAGTTTTATGAATACAAGTTGCTGAATTAAAGGGGAACTATTGTTTCTATTCATGTGTTTTTTTTCATTAGACCTACGTGATAAAGAGATCAGATTAACCCCTTCCTACCCCAAGCTGTATATTAACATGTTCCCGCCCATCATACCCTGTGCCAAAGACATGTTCATATACCTTCTCCCCTTTGAAAACCTGCAGCTGATACTTTGCGTGGCTGCTGGCTCCCTGACAATGACAGCCGGAGTCCCCACTGACAATTGGGAACCGATCAGAGTGGTTTCCCATCATGTGATAACCAAGGCGGGCTATGCCATAGTAATCACATTCAGGCTGGAGGCTCCACTAAGAAAAATGAAAGCCTTCAGTCTGCAGGTGAACACTGGAACCTTCAGGCGGCCGTCTTCATCTGCAGCGCCATCTGTTTAGTAGTGTAACTGTCAGATACAATTGCACTTCCAAAGAAAATAATAATTTAACGCTTAACTCCAGATATTAATGTTTATATATACTGAGTGGCCGGATTATTATATACACTGAGTGGCCGGATTATTATATACACCGAGTGGCCGATTTACATTGATCTTCTGGGTTCTGTATAGGGCTGTGCTGAGCGGCACAGCTCTGCTGCACATTATAAGAAGCTCTCAGTGTGAAGTGACATCAGAGTAAGTAAATTCAGTCCAGGAGAGGAACCGGTACAACTGTGCAAGACTCAAGGGAAGGCCGGAGTTCAGCATTTTTTTGCATCAACCCAGAGTTGGCTGGAGTTCAGCTTTAAAGTGACATTAAAGGCTACCCCCCCCC
>NW_017307210.1:309748-313504 GCF_000935625.1 Nanorana parkeri
TGCTAATGTGAGGACTTACCTTAACCCCTTCATGACTGAGGCCTTTTTTTCATTTTTTGCACCCATGTTATATTCCACATTTTAGGCCTGAAAATGACTTAAAACCCCCCAAACATTATATATATATTTTCTGAATGCCAAGACCCTATAGAATAAAATGGTGGTAGTTGCAAATTTTTATGTTGCGCAATATTAGCGCAACTCCTTATTAAACCCCAACATTTAGTGAAAAATTTAATTAAAAGCCCCAAAACACAACAAAATACCCATTTTTTTAAATGAAACATAAAAGATGAGGTTACAACGAGTAAAACGATACCCAACATGCCCAGGTTACAAATTGCGTGCGTCCGTGAAACGGCGAAAAACTGCAGTACCCCAAAAAATCCTTGGAAACGCTTTAAAAGCCCCCCACAGGTCATCAATTTAGAGATACCCCAAAATACTGGCCCCGGAATTATTGCTCTCACTCCGGCGTGCGCGGCGAATACCCAACGTGTGTAGCGCGTTCGTCGTTTTCATACGTTGGCGCACCCGACATATATATATTGCTCGCTAGCAGTAGATGTACGCAAAAACCGCTGAGGGTTTATTAACCCTTTAATTGCCTACTCCCTATCCTGCCAGAGCAAGATCATCCACAAAGCAACCTAGACAGGAGCCTAGGGGGCCATAGGATGTCCAAGGGGCCCAGCTAAAACATTCATGCTCCTGCAGAGGATAGCGACATTGGACAAAACTGTACTGTCATTTCACAAGGGAGGATGATCTTGTAGACGGTTGGTGCCTGATGGGGCCAATAAAGACAGTGCAAATGGGGGGGCTTCTCTGTGCCTATTGCAATCAAAGTGGGGGTGCAAAGCTGCTCTCTTGCCTAAGATCCCATTCTGCCTTAAAGTGACATTAAACCCTCAGATTTTTTAACATAAAACAATACTGTAATGTGCGCCTTACTGTCATCCATGGTAGTTTCCCTTCTCTTTGCTGCTCTTCCTTTTAAATCCTCATGTCTTCTCATGCATGGGGAGAACTTCCCTTTGCAGCTGAGTGCCTCTTCCTGTAGTGCTGGCTCAGGTTGCAAACGTATACCCAGACACCATGTAGCCATTCCTGAGACAAGGCAGTCTGCTGCAAAACAGAAGTTCTCCCCCAGCATGAGAAGAGATGAGGATTTAAAAGGAAGAGCAGCAAAGAGAAGGGAAACTACCATGGATTACAGTAAGGCGCACATTACAGTATTGTTTTATGTTAAAAAATCTGAGGGTTTAATGTCACTTTAATCCGTCTCTGCCCGCTACCACTCCCTCTTCGGAGCAGTACTTCCGAGTATGGCAGTGCGTGTGACTTTTTCTCCTTCCTCCCATGATGCAGCATTGGTTTCCTTAGCACTATAGTCAATCACCAGTCTCCAGAGACCGGCAGGGCAATGAGTTCTCCACCCTGTGCAAGTTCCAACCAGACAGCGGTGGTGCATTTACAATGTATGCTGCCCTAGGCAAGACAGCAACGCCGCCCCCTCCCCCCCCGGACTGACATTTCGCCGACCGCCGTCCGCGTCCCCGCCGCTAAGATGGCCTCCGGTTCTCTCCCCTTCTCTGAACCGCAGCACTAGGCGTTTGCGTACAGCGGCAACACCGGAGGATGCCGCCACCACGGAGGGTGCCGCCCTAGGCAAACGCCTAGTTTGCCGTGCGGTAAATACGCCCCTGCAACCAGAGCGACCTGAAACTTATCCAAGGTTTTTGTCTTTGCCCGTGGGTGAATGGAGAGCCCGAAGCGAAGAACCATGTTCACTGGATGGACCTGTGTCTTTATTCAACCTCAAATACTGTGTAACTATGTCGCTGTAAACTGTAAAAGCGTTAAAAGCGCAAAGCTCTTATTCCTCGGCATCTCCCCCCCTCCTGAAGATAAATAATGAAATCATTACATTCAATATTTCGGCCCTGGTGTGTCACGCATTCCCCGATTACTCATGTCACCTCTAATCAGGAGGTTCCCATAGAGGATATTAGAGAGAAGAATAAGGGGAGATTGCAAGTAATGGGCTTTGATTTTCTGCCACTGGGCTCTGATCTCCGTAAAATGTATATTAACGAGGAAATTAGATAATAATAATGATTGGGTAATGTAAAGGCTTTTCTTATCAGCCTGCAATGGCAATCATGCTAATTGTCTTGCGTTATATGGTACCGTGTTTCCCCGAAAGTAAGACATACCCCCGAAAATAAGACCTAGCACTATCTTCGGGGATTTCTCTAATATAAGACCTCCCCCGAAAATAAGACCTAGTTCGGTGGTAGATCTCATAACACGGTATTTACACCATCACGTGTGTTTTGTAGAGTCCACCTTGTGTATACTGTATTGTAGCTGCCACAGGGCGCTAGGGTTTCCCCATTTCCTATATGGCTGAAGTGTGGCAATGAAGGTGGGCTTTCTCCAGCACAGGGGAGAACCTTGATTGGATGATGTATATCCAGAAGGGGTGTGACGTGGAGGTTATTTGAAGTGGTTGCAGGGTCAGAAGAACCCAGTAGCTATGTTCCGGCAGTTCCTGGACAGACTGGGAAGATCAGCATTTGAGGCAGACTGTGGGAACCAGGACGATCCTACTATGTGCTGGACCAGATATAAGAAACTATAGAGCAAAGTGGCATTTCAGCCCAGACATACAAAACACTGAACAAAGAGCGAAACAAATCAAGTCCAAGTAAGAAAGACAGTGTATTGATAGTCCAGGCGGTTCACTAATAGTCCAGACGGTTTACTAATAGTCCATGGTTTATTGATAGTCCAGTCGGTTTATTGATAGTCCAGTCGGTTTATTGATAGTCCAATCGGTTTATTAATAGCCCATGGTTTATTGATAGTCCAGTTGGTTTATTGATAGTCCAGTTGGTTTATTGATAGTCCAGTTGGTTTATTGATAGTCCAGTCGGTTTACTAATAGTCCAGACGGTTCACTAATAGTCCATTGGTTTATTGATAGTCCAGTCGGTTTATTGATAGTCCAGTCGGTTTATTAATAGTCCATGGTTTATTGATAGTCCAGTCGGTTTATTGATAGTCCACAAATGAGCCAACAGGTTTCTTTTCTGCTAAACCAGCTCCTGTAGCCATCTCACCATTATTGTGGTCCAACCATGCAATGATGTGATGTAGGAGGATGTCCATACAAGTAGGAACAGGTCCTCTCCTAAGTACCCCTGGGATGGTTTGTAAATACCTGTTGATCCTGCCCGTAGAACCATTGGATAGGCACTTCCTTTGATAGGGTGACAACTCTTCTTTCTGCAATGAAATTGCTGCAGCATTGTCACCCTTGTTGCTGCTTAGATGTTGGCTCCTTTGATAGACCTATCAATGAATAGCTGCACCTTGCTACACCTTAAGCTATTTAGATTGACAGCACATCGATCTAATTGTAGGAGCTTTGGGAAGTGATGCAAGGTTTGCATAAATATATCAAAAACTCAAATAGTAACACACACCCTACACATCTAATTTTATGCTAGAATAAGTAACAAAATATACAAATATATCACAAGAAAAATGTATTATATACAAGGGAATCCCGAGCATAATCACTGCCTTAGGTGGTGGGAGGGTTGTAGTGCATGCCAGAGGCGTAGCTGGCTCCTTTTGCGCCCGAGGCAAGAACAGAAAATTGTGCCCCCCCCATAGACGTGTGCGGTATCATGTGACATAATGCACCCCGCCTCCAGGATGGAGGAGGGAGCACTGAAGCTGGCA
>NW_017307210.1:313666-314305 GCF_000935625.1 Nanorana parkeri
CGGAGGAGGAGCACTGAAGCTGGCGTGGGGGGGTGCGGAGGAGGGAGCGCTGTCACTTCAGGATGGCCAAACAGTGAGGAGAGAAAGAGCCACCGGCTGTCAGATCCTGGCCGAGCGGCTCTCTCCTCACCTCTAGGCCATCCTGAATGACAGCTCCCTGCTGAGCCGCGGCTGTGTTGGCAACCTGGCACCCCTGTTGCCATGGCGCCCTGTGCTTGCCATGGCAACAGGAGCGAGGGGGGCGCAGCCAGACTGCGCCACCTCTCAGCAGCGCCTGAGGCGACTGCCTCACTCGCCCAATGGTAGCTACAGCCCTGGTGCATGCTAACAGCAATCTGGCCTGCGGCCTGGTGGTGCACCGCCCAGCTCTGGCTGGCGTCCCGCCCAGATCACTGACATCACTGGTTGCCAGTGGTTTGGCAGGACACCAGCCAGAGCATCCCAGGTTCCTAAGAGCTGGAAGGGGAGATGTGTATGGCCGTTGCACATCTCCCCATCCGGCTCTTAGCAACCCGGGATGCTCTGGCCAGAAAAGAGGTGGCAGATAGATGACCCAAGGAGATGCCACAGTTTCAGGCTTCTTTGTTATAGGAACAGTCCTGAATATATAAATGGGAAACATTTTCAAAGCAGAAGGAG
>NW_017307210.1:314322-316360 GCF_000935625.1 Nanorana parkeri
TACAATGAAATTAAGAAATAATACAATATAAAGAAATAATACAATAATACCACACAAAAAAATATCTATAAGATTAAAAAGTAAAAGGAGGTGAATGTTGGAAACACAAAAAGAGAGAAGCCGAGCGCCACAACCTAGTGCAATAAGGTGGGTTTTTAAAGGGGCCACACAATATTCATGTGGCGGGGTGTGAAGGAAGCTCAGCAATTGTGACCATGAGGAGTGGCGTGGTGTCAGGTGGGTCGTCCAGTGGCTGCAACGGACTACGCTTGGTCTGCTGGGTGTGGAAGAAGGACCAAGTACCAAATTGACAGGAAAACCCCAAAATACAGCAGACAATTTGTGTAACTTGATGTTGCAATGGAAGAGAAAAAAAAACATGTACACTCACCCTCAAGTAATTATTTTTAATTAACAGTGTGACAGTTAATGGCGGTCATCAGTGAAGAGGAAGCTGCCTGATTGCTCCTGCTTGCAGTGGAACATTATTTAACTTGTTGTCATCCCATTAGCTAAACGGGCTAAATATTGATTTACATGGTGGGATGGCCATCCACAGCGAACCTACAATGTACATATCACCGGATTGCCAGGAACTGTCCGTAGCATTATAAATAAGTGGGGATATGATTGTCACCCACAGTCTGATTCTGGGCCACTTGGGCAAATTACAGGTGCCAAGGTTTGCCCAACAATTAAACAAATGTTCCACGATCGATCTCCTAAGCTGGGACAGAGAAACAAATAACTTTGTTTCTCTGCCCCAGCTTTTGGTTTTGCTCTGTCAGCTCTTGCAAAGTCTCAAGATTTCTATTTTTTGTGCTCAAGACGTTTGCTCGTTGCCATGATGGGGCTTTAAAGAAACCCCGTCACCAAGTGAAATAATTGCAGGTAGAACCATGAGAAAATCAAGTACTTTAAATGCCTATTTGACGCTTAATGTTTATGTAAAGTAAAAACAATGCAAAGCAATCATCGACTCCCACGTGTCTGACATGTTTCGTCAATTGCCTTCATAAGAGTCCTTCAGGTGGAAAGTCCCCGGTGAACCGAAGCTGTAATCCTCTCTATCGGTGCTGTGTGGAGCTCGGGTGAGATCAAAGATCTCGGAGGAGGAAGAACAGCACCGTACGCCTGTGATTACCTGGCAAACAGATGATTGGGACGATGTAACATAATCGTTTATAAAGCTTCACAAAAATGGGATTGACCTGATGGGTTTATGTCATCGAAGGTGCTCCGATTGGAATACTTTCCTTTAACTCTTAGGGTTCACCATTCATCAAACCCAAAGGATCTTTTACTATGGACACACATTTCCTTCTGTTACATATGTTGCTTATAAAGCTGTTTTATACATTGTACAGACATTGTATTCTTAAATTATACATTGTATCCTTAAATTAGACATTGTATCCTTATATTAGACATTGTTTCCTTATATTAGACATTGTATCTTTATATTAGACATTGTATCCTTAAATTAGACATTGTATCCTTAAATTAAACATTGTATTCTTAAATTAGGCTTTGTTTCCTTATATTAGACATTGTATCTTTATATTAGACATTGTGTCCTTATATTAGACATTGTATCCTTAAATTAGACATTGTATCCTTAAATTAGGCTTTGTTTGCTTATATTAGACATTGTATCTTTATATTAGACATTGTATCCTTATATTAGGCTTTGTTTCCTTATATTAGACATTGTATCTTTATATTAGACATTGTGTCCTTATGTTAGACATTGTATCCTTAAATTAGACATTGTATCCTTATATTAGGCTTTGTTTCCTTATATTAGGCTTTGTTTCCTTATATTAGACATTGTATCTTTATACAACCATTGAATCCCTAGTGATTATACATGTGCACTGGCAAAAAAATTTGTTTAGTTTAGTTTCGTTTTAATTCGGATTTTGTGTTATTTCGTTTTTCAGATTGGGGTGTGAAAGTCAATTCGGAGTTCGGATTCGGACGAAATTAGTTAGCGGTAGTTCGTTCGAACGTTCGTTTCTTATTCGTTTCGTGCATT
>NW_017307210.1:316466-317709 GCF_000935625.1 Nanorana parkeri
TTTTTCTCCTTTTCTAATGTCACTTTGCTGCAACGAACGAACGAAACAAATAAGAAACTAAAACGAAACGAATGTTCGAACGAACTACCGCTAACGAATTTCAGAAATGGAAATTCTGATTCGTTTGCATTCGTTATTTCTGTAATTGGGAATTCGGATACATCCGACTGTGCGAATTTCCGAAAATTCGGACAAATTTTGTTTCGGAACTAGTGATGTTTGGGGATATTTGAACATATGGTGAGCGCTTAAGGATGCAGTCCACATGCAATATCTTCCTTTTAAGGTCTTGATAACACACTTTTATTCAAACAAAAGTTCATACATCCACCTTGGATACCCTCGCAGGGGTTGTTCAGCATAACCTTCATGCAATACTTGCAACATAACACAAAAATAGCCTCCTGTCTTCCACTTTAAACACTAGCACTTCTGACCCACTAGTCCTCTTGCAAGTGCTGTCCCACACTTGTACTGGCGGCCCCTCAGGCTCACGGCTCTCCCAGCCTCCCTGGCTGTCTTAAGCTGGCCATACACCTTACAATTATCTGCAGACTTTCTGTGGTCAGATGGGAGAGGTGCAACAGATTCCTCCATCTACGCTAACCTGTGTGGATGGAGGAATCTCCACCTGGGCCAATCTGTTGCACTTTTTCCATCTGACCACCGAAAATATGCAGATAATTGTAAGGTGTATGGGCACCTTAAGTGTGCCTCCAGCACACACACCACCTGACTCCACTTTAAATTCTGGGGAAACCCTCCTGACTCCTGAACACCGTCCGTTCGTATCCCAACTGGAGTTCACCTGACTCCTCTCTGACTTCTGGGGGAGCCCTCTTGGCCCCTGAACACGGTCTGTTCCTGTTTCCCAGCAGGAGCCAATTTCCCTAGCCAGCATCCTTCCCTTAATGGCTGTGCACACCTGTGCAATATTCTGGTGCTGGTCACTGCTAAACCCCGGACCCAGGACTGGAGATCTCATCCCTCCTCAATCACCTTGAAATCTCCTAGTTCCAGGATCCCAAGCATAATCCAGACAAACCCTCGCTTCCTGACACGCCTCAGCCCATCTGGCTGAGAGTGCTGCGTGATCAATCATATCACCCAAATATATTAGACATTGCATCCTTATATTAGACAATGTATCCTTATATTAGACATTGTATCCTTATATTAGACAATGTATCCTTATATTAGACAATGTATCCTTATATTAGACATTGTATCCTTATATTAGACA
>NW_017307210.1:317940-340403 GCF_000935625.1 Nanorana parkeri
CTTACTAATCCATCCTTGCGAACGGGGCTCAGAACTGTCAGAGCTCCGGTGATCGATCGAAAGTAACGGAGCCAGGACAGGACAGCAAGGAGCGGCTGCTCTCATAGTCAGGTACGCGATCCGTGACCGCGTGCCTGACTGAATTTCCACTCGCCCTCTCTTTATTTCCACTCGCCAAATGCGAGCGGGCGAGTGGAAATTTTGAGCCCTGAGATATTGTATCCTTATAATAGACATTGTATCCTTATAATAGACATTGTATCCTTATATTAGATATTGTATCCTTATAATAGACATTGTATTCTTATAGTAGACACCGTTTCCTTATATTAGATATGGTATCCTATAGTAGACACTGTTTCCTTATATTAGATATGGTATCCTATAGTAGACACTGTTTCCTTATATTAGATATGGTATCCTATAGTAGACATTGTATCTTTACATTAGACACTGTTTCCTTATATTAGACACTGTTTCCTTATAGTAGACATTGTATCCTTATATTCTTATTTTCCTTGGATAACACTTTCAATGATGAAGGAAGCAGCGGGCAGTGAGCAGTTAATATCCCCCGTGTAGACTGCACAGTTTATCTGGATCTTTCAGAAGAAGTTATTAGTTAGCGCGGCATTGTCTCAGCTTTGTGTCAGGATTATGAATTGAGGAGATTTCTCTCTTATGACAGATGATGTCTCCGATCACATTACTCTATAAACAGCCTCTTCATTACATAATGATACGCCGCAGTAATCAGCATTCCATAACAAGCATGGCGGCCTCATTCTGAGAAATGCTGTAAAGAGGTCCTGTGTCAGCAAACTGAGCTACAGAGTAAGGACAACATTCAAAGCTGATATAGAAATACAAACATTAGTGCAGCTCTGTATTCCTTATTCCATTAATAAATGTTTTTTTTTTTTTTTTAATACAAGCAGTGTAAGTACCTGAATCTGACCCAACATCAGCCTCTTTCAGTCCTTTTACAGTGGGGCTTAGACTGGGAGATGAAGAAACAGCACAAAGGAGCCACGGCTGACAAGAAGCATGCTTATACACTGAGTGGCCAGATTATTATGCCCCCCCGTCAGTACTTGGTTGGGCCGCCTGGTGGTGACTCCGCGAGATGATGAAAGGTGATGCGAGGAATCTGACACGGCGCTGTTGCCCTTCTGTTGTCTTGTACCAGTCTTGCCCCTCCCCCGTTCTGCCCTAACATTGGCTAGTCGCTGACGGCCACAATTTGCACGCTCAGACCCAGATTTTCGGCTGACAGTCCGGTCTTTAAACACTTTAACAATGAGCCGCTAAGGAGAGTGAGCAGAGTGACAAAGAGATGAGCTCACCATTGTGCTGCTTTTCCTTTCACTGTCCAGTCACAGGCTGCGGGGTGGGTCTAGAATGACCTGGGCACAAAGGAAGTGGGTTGAATGATGCCGGCCATCAGACAGAGGACATCTAGTGGCAGAAAAAAAGTACTGCTAGGGACATCTCTGATTTGAAGCAAAAGCTGGTTTTGTTATTTAATCTCTTACCTCTCTCTTTTATTCCTGTTATTTTTGACTGGAGTTAAAGTATATGTAATCCCACTCACTAAAATCTCATATTTAATATGCCAATGTCCTTTTTAGTCCTTTAAAATCTGCAACTTTCATAAAAAAGTCCCCGGTGATCTTGCCATGAAAGTCTTTGTTCAGGCATTTCCTGTTATAGAATGACAACGCTCTGTTCTTTTTTCCCAAGTGTCTTCCTGCATTGTCACCCTGTCACATGGGCTTCTGATGGAGACTACAAGAAGCCATTCCAGTACACATTACACAGACACGGTCCACTGTTGTCACCATGAGGAAACTCGCCCTGAGAAATGCCGTGCAGCCATCACTGGAGTGCATTGTGCAGGTTTTTGGCCCTAACAATAGCTCTCCTCTTCCTATAAACCTCAGGCCTGTTAACAAAGGGGTGTCCATTACAAGTGGTGAGGCCCCACAAGAACCTCTACAGCCCCAGTGACGTCCATTATGAGGTGTTTTTGACCCCAGTGATGGCCATTACGAGAATCTTTATGACCGCAGTGAGGCCCATTACAAGAATCTCTCTGCCCCAAGTGATGCACATCATGAGAACCTCTACAACTCCAGTGAGGCCCATTACAAGAACCTCTATGACCTCAGTGAGGCCCGTTACAAGAACCTCTATGACCGCATGAGGCCCATTACAAGAACTTCTATGACCCCAGTGAGGCCTATTACAAGAACCTCTATGACCCCAGTGAGGCCTATTACAAGAACCTCTACAACCAAAGTGAGGCCCATTACAAGAAACTTTACGGCCCCAGTAATGTACATTACAAGAACCTCTACAACCCCAGTGATACACATTACAAGAATTTCTACGACCTCGGTGATGCCCATTACAAGAACCGTGACAGAGGGCATGGGAAGGAGTTGAGCATGATATTTTCCTTGACTGCGAGCTCTGAAAGCAGAAGACAACATAGACAAACCAGGAAGCAGATACAAAGGTCAATGCCATATGATGTCACAGATGTAAGTGCTTCCCATTTGGGCAAAAGAAAAAGCCTTAAAAAGAAAACTTAAAAACACAGGAAAAAAGCTTTAAGAATTAGCATTTGTATGTGAAAAATCGCACAAAAAAGCTTCAAAACCACCTAAAAATTCTTACGCTCAGGTGGGAATTGGGGCTTTCCTATCAGAATTGTCCATGTCCACCTCTTTGAAGATTTTAGCCCACTCTTTCACGCTCCTTTACAGAGTTCATCAGGTTCCGTGGTCTCCGGATTAATATCTCCCTCCAGATCTGCTGCCTAACGCAGATTTGACACGCACCACTAGCTGCTCCGGCACACGGAGCGGATAACGGACCTGCAATCAATATCTCGCACTTTGTTCCAGGAACGGCCCCGTCTCGCTGCAGTGATATTGGAGCTGTCAATAAATATTACGGAGATTAGTTACTTGCAGTAACAGTAAAATGATGATCATGAGGGTGGACAGTAGGCAGATAGGATGTCTTCCAGATGGAAGGATTTGTCGCGATTGATCGACACACAATCAAGATTTATAAAAGGGAACAAATGATGAGGCCATGTTCTTAAAGGGAATGTATTGTCTTGCCACTTTTTTGTGGGGGGGAGGGGATACAAATCTAAAAGGCATCAACTTAATGAAAGCTCTAAAAAATGATCAATGTTTGTAAACTTTACAAAAAAAAATACATACATAGGGGCAGTGGTATTTACCCAGGACATAGAAGAGCCATTATTATATGTTCTGCTCAATATTTGCCACTTCGGGGCGGCTATACGTATATAAATGGCACAGCCCTGAACTGGTTATAACCAGATTACGGCCGCTGGAGAAGTTGCTGATTTCCCCTCCGTTTACTGAAACTGGAAGCAACGGTGATCTCGTCACTTCCAAAAACGATCGAGTCAATGCACAAGCGATGATTGCGCCTCAGCGTTACATATCACCACAAACATCAGAGTGAGAGCAATAATTTTAGGGCCATCAATCACTAAATTTAACTCTAAATTGAGTATTAGGGATGCACCGATATATCGGCCCGCCGAAACATACCGGCCGAAAATGGCACTTTTGGCTAAATGCCAAAAGTGCAATTTTCCTGCCGATACCTCGGCGCATCCGTGATTTCTTTCCTCACCGCTGGGCGCTGCTCTGTGTCCCAGCGGGGAGGAGAGAAAGTGTGACAGCCGAGCTCTACGGGAGGAGAGCGATGTGAGCGGCCGGTGTCTCTCCTCACACACCGCTCAGCCTCCTATCACAGTGCGGCAGAGCGGTGTGGGGGCGGAGGCAGCACTGTCACAGGAGGCTGAGCTCTCCTCCCCGCACCGCTCGCTCAGCCTCCTGTGACAGCGTGTGTCAGAGAGGAGAGCAAACACTCAGCGATCAGTGATCGCTGAGTGTTTGTAGATAATTGAGGACAGAGTATGTTGACTATAGCTTGATAAAGAGGTAACCCCTCGAAACGCGTAGCCACTGGAGACACCCGATACTTTTTGTACCCCTGTGACCACAGCCCGACTGCCATCACTGACACGCGGCGCACGGCATCCCGCAGCCGCACGTAGCTCCTCCCCCCTTTCTGTCCGCTTCTGACGGGCGCGGCTCGGCCCGGCCAGTCGAGTTCGTGGACGGTCACACGGATGCACATCCATTCTAGACCAGCCTCCCACACCACCGGAGACACCCCTTCAAACCAGGATCGGTCCAAGCAGATGATCGCACAGACAACAGGGGAGCTCCTAATCGTAAGTCCCCTTTTTCTTCTGTTGTGACATTGCCATAGACACCTAAACTCCACACTCTAAAGATCTAATAGTGTGCCTGACTCTGTCCTCATTTTATATATCCACTGGTCCCTTCGCCAGACCAAACTCACACACACGAACTTTGGTAGTTGCGCTCCTGATCTTTTGTTTTGTTTTGTGGTTGCTAATAGACAGGGTCCTCTCCCTGTAACAAGGAGATCTGCACACCTTCACACAACAGCCACCTGATTGAAGCCTGTCCACCCTACAGGAGTGCGCTTTATCTTTTGTGTTTTTTCATTTGTAGATAATTGAGGACAGAGTATGTTGACTATAGCCTCAATTATGAATGAATAGGAAGTGATCTACATCCCCTCCTACATCACTTCCTGTCCATTCATGATTGTAGTTATAGTAAACACACAATGTCCTCATGTTATGAATGAACAAGAACACTCATTATAGAGGATTCCTGTTCCTCAATCTAACGGGGGATACAGAAAAAAGAGATTGAGGGTTCTGTGTCCTCAATCTCTTTTTCTATTTTAAAAGTGAAATATCTAATATTTCCCTGAAACCCCTAAAAGTAAAGTAAAAAATAAAAAATATTTCATAAAAAATGAATTAATAAATACAAATTAAAATTAGAAATTAATAGATTTTTTTTTTTTTTCAGGCACACACACATGAAATTTGCAGAGAGACGGTGATCCTGCTCAGCTAAGCAAGTATAAACAGACCAAGCTGGTTTCCTGACAATGGTATAACTGTCCTCTATTGTTTCTCCATCTACCTTACTGGCAATGGGATAATGTTATGGGGAAACTTTATGTAAACAGCACACCTAGGCTGATTAAGATTTAGTCAGACTCATTGGCACCTAACTGACTGTTGATGGCATTTGTGGTACTGTGCTGTCATCTAGCGTTAGAAAAAGTGAGATACATCTGGCATAGGTGTTCTAATACAAGTGTTAAGGGGCAACGGAGGAGAACTTCCCTTTGCAGCTGACTGCCTCTTCCTGTAGTGCTGGCTCAGGTTACAAACCTATACACAGACACCATGTATCCATTCCTGAGACAAGGCAGTCTGCTGCAAAACAGAAGTTCCCCCCAGCATGACAAGACATGAGGATTTAAAAGGAAAAGCAGCAAAAAGAAGGGAAACTACAATGGATTACAGTAAGGCGCACATTACAGTATTGGTTTATGTTAAAAAATCTGAGGGTTTAATGTCACTTTAAGTAATGACAAAGTTATTGCCGAAACAACTGGCCTGTAGCAGCAATATATAAATTGCTCTGGTCTATGGGGCTGAATTGGTTTTAGTATATTCACAGTTGTGCACGCTGTCATAATGTAAACATGTGTACTATAGAAGAGAAACAGGTATTAGAGATAATCCGGGTGATGACACGGCTTACCCAGGGAAGAGACCTCTGCCAAGAGTCCTTTACATACATTTGTATTTATTGATCCGGGTGAGGTTCCTTCATTGATTCATTTGCATTTCATTTGTGATGAATCCACAGAAAGCAGTTAAGTGTTACATTGTCTGTGCTTACTCTTTTGCTCCGTGTTGAGAGAAAACGCAGCTTTTTTATATATTTATATTCTTTATAGGAAAAAAATCCACTTTGTATTAAAAAATGACAATGTTTTATGTTGAGGGTCCATGGATAATAATAATAATGATAGTTACATAGTTACATAGTATTTGAGGTTGAATAAAGACATTAGTCCATCCAGTCCAACCTATTAGGATCTCATTCTAGGAGTAACTATTATTGTTATTATTTATTATTATTCTATTATTAGTATTATTGTTATTACAGGTATTCCTCACTTAACGACCGAGTTCCGTTCCTACGACCAGATCGTTAAACGGATTGGTCGTTAAGTGAGGAACTCTATACAGTACTGTACTGCATTAGTTCAGTACTGTATAGTGTAGCAGATGTCCAGTACCGAACAGTGTACTGTACATCGGGCAATAAAATACTTACCGGGACCCGCAGTAAAGAATGGAGGACATCACTTCCGCCGGCGACGCATCGCACTGACGCGCAAGGTCGGAGGTCGGTCGTAAGTGTGAGTGGTCGCAAAGCAGGTAAGTCGGAAAACGAGGAATGTCTGTATTATTATTTTATTTTCTATCATTATTATTTTATTTAATTTTTATTATCTTTTCTATCATTATTATTTTATTTATTTTTATTATTTTTCTATCATTATTATTTTATTTAATTTGTATTATTAATAAAATAAATGTCTGTTACACTCTGCATTCTCTGTAAGTTATTATACCGTTTTTTAGCATAGCAACCCGGAGGTGTTGTGTACACCGATGGTATACAGATCAGGGTTGATTGACTGAAAGATACTGGCTTTGCAATGTGGATTTTTCACTTATCTTAGTAAATGAGGTGAAGCTAAGTACAAACTCGCTCTGCAGAGAAGAACCAATTGTAAGCAAGGAATATTAAAGAAAAAAACAACCAAACAGGAATCTCATTGAAATATTTCTTTCCCCTCACTGAAGTTGAAATGAATGCGCAGAAAGCATGACAACAACAAGCGTAGAAAATTATACATCGCTCTCTCTCTTTGCAGAAAATATAAAATCATTAGGTTGCTGATGTGGAAACGCGACTCCAACAAGACTACGTCAATGAGGCAAAGAGAAAGAACATTTTCTAGATAAATGGACCCGGTTGAACTATAGCCAGCTTTTAAAATTCACTATATTTAAGGAGAATGTAGCTCAGCAAAGCTTTCATAGAACATAAGATATCACAAGTCTCATTTCATCACATACCCCAAAAATAAGAAGATTATTCCTCATTTCGAGACAGTGGGCGGAGCCATGCAAATCATCCCTTTACACTCCATCAGCCTGAACGCCTGATGTATAGTGTAAATATAACCCAATATTACAGAGGCATTTATTCCAAAATGCATTCAACTGTTTCAGGCTTGTTGGCCATCATCAGTGCACTGTATGCAAACCATGGCTTCTATGGAGGAGGGTTTGGGAAGCAATAAGAAGATATAACCAGACAGGTTATGGCATGGCAGCCGAAATGGACCCAAAAAGCAATAGTGTATGGAAACCATGGCTTCTATGGTGTAGGGCTTGGGGAGCCATTAGAAGATATAACCAAACAGGTTATGGCATGGCAGCCGAAATGGACCCAAAAAGCTCAGGGTATGGAAACGATGGCTTCTATGGAGTAGGGTTTGGGGAGCCATTAGAAGATATAATCAAACAGGTTATGGCATGGCAGTCGAAATGGACCCAAAAAGCTCAGTGTATGGAAACCATGGCCTCTATGGAGTAGGGTTGGGGGAACAATAATTGGATATAAAAAGACATGTTATGGTATAACAGGTGAAAAGGAACCAAAAAGCTCGGTGTATGGAAACCATGGCTTGTATGGAGAAGAGCTTGAGACCCAACAAGACAGTATGGCTATTAAGGTCATGGTGAGAAGGAGCTAAATTAATCAAAAAGCCCTCCAACTCATTCAGTGCATAGCGCTGTAAAGCCTTCCTAGAACAGAAGGTATTCACATCTCATTCCATCATATAACCCAAAAATAAGAGGCACATTCCTCATTTCAAGACAATGGGTGGAGCCATGTAAACTACTTTTCAATGCCCCATCAGCCAGATGCACATCCAGAATCACTGATGTGCAAATATAGTCTAAATATTATAGAGCCAATTATTCCCAACTGTATACAGCTGTTTCAGGTCTGTTGGCTATTATCAGTGCAGTGTATGGGAACCATGACTTCTATGGAGGAGGGCTTGGGGAACAATAAGAAGATATAACCAGACAGGTTATGGTATGGGGGGCCAGAAGGAACCATAAAGCTCAGTGTAGGGGGAACCATGGCTTCTACAGAGGAGGGTTTGGGACCCAATGGGATAGCATACCCATACGGGTCATGGTGAGAAGGGACTAAAGCAATACAAAAGCCAAGGTGTGTACTGCAATACTTCTCTGTTCCCTAGTTCAGGATGGCAATTCAGTACTACAGACATTCAGTATGGAGAGCTTTTGTCTATAACAGTACAGAACCTGAAAGCGGATGTCCTCCTCCTCAGAACTCTCCCCCTACCCCCACCTGAGGACACCTTTACTATATATCTCCAGCCAAAATTTTTTGTGTTTGTTTTTGGACAGAATAGGGAAGTATAGGTGCCTCTGTCAAGTTTTGAATGCTTGTTTCCCTCATTTCTTGTCCTGGTGTCACTGGGACAGGAAGTGAGGCGAAATCTTTCCAACGGAGATACAAATAACATTAAAAGGCCAACAGATATTCAGAGCCAAGCTGACATGGAAGCGGGAGAGGCTCCCATCAATCAGCCTGCCATTGGTATAGTGTTTAGTTAGTTACTGGTTTTGAGTCATCTAAGTAGTAATATCATTCTACTAAAGCAGGGGAAACAAACTTTGGCCCTCCAGGTGTGGTAAAACTACAAATCCCGTTATGCATCTGCCTCGGAGTCATGCTTGTGGCTGCCAGTATCTTAGAAAGCATAATAGGATTTGTAATTCCACCGCAGCTAAAGGGCAGAAGTTTGTAGTCTAAACTTGTATTCTAGAGCCACCTTTCCCAACCAAGGTTCCTCAAGGGACTGCTCGGATTCCTTTGAGAAATAAACATTTTTTGTTTCTTAGTAATCATTGATATCAATGATCTTTTTAGCTGTCAGTGGTGGTGGTGGGTTCCCCATTCATGAACATCATAGGGGGGAGGGGGGGGTCTTTGTCCTACTGGCCACCTATGCATTATCATTACTAAAAATAGTGTAGTCTTGTAGAGCGAGGGGGTGTTAAAAAAAAAGCATCTTCTCTGGGTGTCACATACACGAGAGTCCCAAATTCTTTTATTTTATGTACTGTTCATGCTCATACACCCTGAGCTGTAGATATCAATTATTTAGGAAGAGTTCCTCAAGACCTGGACATTATTTGCAGGGTTCCTCTGTGCTGAAATGACTGTACTAGGTTTAGACTTTATGTAACATTATGTTTCCCCTTCGACGCAGTCACGCTGCGTCTGCTTTTGTCCTCGAGCTGTATAATTTTTGTTGCTTTGGAACTGCCAATTGCCAAACAGAGGAAATGTCATTCTCACACGAGTGCCATGCATTTGAGTGCCTCTCGTTGTTCTCCATTCGCTGTAAAGATGCTGCTTCCTAATCTAATTGTGTTGATGACTACTTGAGGAAAGTTACTGAGTTACTGCCTTCTATTAAATAGACTGTTATGTATGTGTCCGTGCCAGAACCAAGAGGGTTTATATGGGGGGGAGGAAGAAAGAAAGAAAGAAAGAAAGAAAGAAAGAAAGAAAGAAAGAAAGAAAGAAAGAAAGAAAGAAAGAAAGGCAAGAGATAGATTCCATCTGGAATTCTGCAAGCGCCTCCTACAAATCCATTGGAGTACCTCTAACAATGCTTGCCGGGCTGAGCTAAGGCAGATTACCTTTACTTCTTGCAGTACAAAAGAGAGTGCTATCATACTGGGACCAGTACAGAAGATGGCACTATCATACTGGGACCAGTACAGAAGAGGGCACTATCATACTGGGACCAGTACAGAAGATGGCACTATCATACTGGGACCAGTACAGAAGAGGGCACTATCATACTGGGACCAGTACAGAAGAGGACACTATCATACTGGGACCACCTAAACAACAGCAGTCCCAACTCATCCCATCATAAAGCCCTACTGACCAACAAGAACCACCCCAAACCATGCGGGCTGCATCATCAGCACCTTGTCCATCCAAAGCTCCCATAAAGGCAGCCTGACAAAATATCAAATAAACAATGTAATGAATGATTCTAAAGAAAACGATATCAGAGAATGGAGAAATAAAACCGCAAACTCCCAGAAACGCATCATTTACCAATCATTACAGAGGGAATACAAACTGGCCCCATACCTGGAGGTACTACGAGACCCCAAGGACAGACAAATCCTGAGCCGGTACAGACTGAGCGCCCACAGCCTGGATATTGAATCAGGGCGGCATAGACAGACCTACAAGCTCAGGGAGAGTGGACTGTGCCAGTGGTGTGGCCAGGGAGCCCTTGAAGAGGAGGTCCACTTCCTGCTACAGTGCCCCAAGTACTCAGCACTGAGTGTAAGCATCTAGCAGTTAAACCCAATGCACAGCTAGCAAAGGTTGGGTGATTATCAGGTCTTATAGGGGTTAAATAATCACCCAATACTGGTAGGTACTGCAAAATTGACACACTAACGGTCCCTTCTATCTGTTGGGGAATCTATTGGTGAAATCTATGGGATGTGATCCCAGGTCTCATCTACCTGTTGGGGAATCTATTGGTGAAATCAGTGGGATGTGATCCCAGGTCTCCTCTATCTGTCGGGGAATCTATTGGTGGAATCTATGGGATATGATCCCAGGTCTCCTCTATCTGTCGGGGAATCTAATGGTGGAATCTATGGTATGTGATCCGAGGTCTCATCGATCTGTCGGGGAATCTATTGGGGAAATCTATGGGATGTGATCCGAGGTCTCATCGATCTGTCCGGGAATCTATTGGTGAAATCAATGGGATGTGATCCCAGGTCTCATCGATCTGTCGGGGAATCTATTGGTGAAATCTATGGGATGTGATCCGAGGTCTCATGTACCTGTTGGGGAATCTATAGGTCAAATCAATGGGATGTGATCCGAGGTCTCATCGATCTGTCGGGGAATCTATTGGTGAAATCTATGGGATGTGATCCGAGGTCTCATGTACCTGTTGGGGAATCTATAGGTCAAATCAATGGGATGTGATCCGAGGTCTCATCGATCTGTCGGGGAATCTATTGGTGAAATCAATGGGATGTGATCCCAGGTCTCATCTACCTGTTGGGGAATCTATTGGTGAAATCTATGGGATGTGATCCCAGGTCTCCTCTATCTGTCGGGGAATCTAATGGTGGAATCTATGGCATGTGATCCGAGGTCTCATCTACCTGTTGGGGAATCTATTGGTGAAATCTATGGGATGTGATCCCAGGTCTCCTCTATCTGTCGGGGAATCTAATGGTGAAATCTATGGGATGTGATCCCAGGTCTCCTCTATCTGTCGGGGAATCTATTGGTGAAATCAATGGGATGTGATCCGAGGTCTCATCAATCTGTCGGGGAATCTATTGGTGGAATCTATGGGATGTGATCCGAGGTCTCATCTACCTGTTGGGGAATCTATTGGTGAAATCAGTGGGATGTGATCCCAGGTCTCCTCTATCTGTCGGGGAATCTATTGGTGAAATCTATGGGATGTGATCCTAGGTCTCCTCTATCTGTCGGGGAATCTATTGGTGGAATCTATGGGATGTGATCCGAGGTCTCATCTACCTGTTGGGGAATCTATTGGTGAAATCAGTGGGATGTGATCCCAGGTCTCCTCTATCTGTTGGGGAATCTATTTGGTGAAATCTATGGCATGTGATCCCGGGTCTCATCGATCTGTTGGGGAATCTATTGGTGAAATCAGTGGGATGTGATCCCAGGTCTCCTCTATCTGTTGGGGAATCTATTTGGTGAAATCTATGGCATGTGATCCCGGGTCTCATCGATCTGTTGGGGAATCTATTGGTGAAATCAGTGGGATGTGATCCCAGGTCTCCTCTATCTGTTGGGGAATCTATTTGGTGAAATCTATGGCATGTGATCCCGGGTCTCATCGATCTGTTGGGGAATCTATTGGTGAAATCAGTGGGATGTGATCCCAGGTCTCCTCTATCTGTTGGGGAATCTATTTGGTGAAATCTATGGCATGTGATCCCGGGTCTCATCGATCTGTTGGGGAATCTATTGGTGAAATCGATGGGACATGAGCCTAGGTCTGCACACCTGCTGTGCCCATTATTTAACCATTTCTATTTATGTGATATTATAGACCAACCTTTCTCAACCTTTTGACCATGGAGGAACCCGTGAAATAGTTTTCAGTTCTCAGGGAACCTCCACAAATGTTTTAGATCTACAGCTCATGGTACATCATCGTGATCAGTCAGTTGTAGAGACTTTTGAATAAAAGAATAAAAAATTGGGGTTTACTTAAAAGTCATAAAATGAAGAAAATAATGATAATGGCCAGAAAAGAAACAGACAATGAAAATTGTAGAGACTCCTTACAGTATATTGGTGGTCAGTATAGACCTGCTGCCTTACATTGGTGATCAGTGTAGAAGTGACCCGCTTACATTGGTAGTCAGTGCAGAAGTGACCCCTTACCTTGGTGGTCATTGTAGAAGGGGCCTCTGACATTGGTGATCAGTGTTGCAGTGACCCTCTACATTAGTGGTCATTGTAGATGGGACCTCTTACATTGGTGATCAGTGTAGAAGTGACCCCTTACATTGGTGGTCAGTGTGGAAGTGATCCCTTGCATTGGTGGCCAGTATAGACATGGGGGGAATTGATCAAAACTGGAGCAGACGATCTGGAGCAGTTGCCCATGGCAACCAATCACCATCTCTCTTCAGTTTCCTCAGTTGAGATTTGAAAATGAGAGAGAGAAGCTGATTGGTTGCAGTGCAAATCTGCTCCAGTTTTGATAAATTTCCCCCATGCTCTCTTACATTGGTGGTCAGTGTAGACGTGACCCCTTACATTAGTGGTTGGTATAGACATGCTTCCTTACATACTGTATGTGGTCAGCATAGACTAGAGATGACCCCTTACACTGGTGATCAGTGTAGACATGCACCCTTACATTGGTGATCAGTGTAGACATGCCCCCTTACATTGGTGGTCATTGTAGACATGCTCCCTTACATTGGTGATCAGTGTAGACATGCCCCCTTACATTGGTGATCAGTGTAGACATGCCCCCTTACATTGGTGATCAGTGTAGACATGCTCCCTTACATTGGTGATCAGTGTAGACATGCTCCCTTACATTGGTGATCAGTGTAGACATGCCCCCTTACATTGGTGATCAGTGTAGACATGCACCCTTACATTGGTGATCAGTGTAGACATGCCCCCTTACATTGGTGATCAGTGTAGACATGCACCCTTACATTGGTGATCAGTGTAGGCAGGGGCTCAACCTACCACTTCTGTCTTTCCAATGAACCTCTCGAATCCCCTGAAGGAACCCCAGGGCTCCATGAAACCCTAGCACAGAAAGGCTGTTATAGAGACTGTAAAAGTTCTGGATCACACAAAGGTGGGTGGAAAAACCCCAATGATCGCATACAGTGCAGGAACAGACCCAGTAATTATGGCTGGGAGGTCTCATTGTTAGAGTATCCAAGACCACAAGGAAGCCGGGGCCTGACCCCTTGTTTATTTTACCATCTACTTAATTTCATGCTGAAAAAAGATTGCATTTGGTATCGCCCGTTCCTCATTGACTCTGTTAATTTGTGTTAGCAGGCAATGCAATTATTCTAATTGGTGGAACCAATTTCAGGCTTCACAGCCTCACAGTTTAATGCGGAGTACAAGGGTGCCCAGGACAGCTAAAAGCCTCTCATTACGAATCCAAAGAACACGACATTTGTCCCAACACACACGAGCGGCCCGTTAAAATGGAATGTGACTCACGCTGCAACTCTACAGTGTCGTTGTAGTCCATTAATTTGGGCAATGTCAGCAGTAAAGGTTCGGAGACAAAGAGCAAGACCCGTTCCCGGGAAACAGAAATGGAATTTCTCTGGCAAGATACAGGATCTTATACTTGGAAGCCCCTCCTCCTCCTCCGCCACAAAGCAGTTTTCCATATACAGGTTCACTGTATTGTAATGATTCCAGAATAAAACCCTAGTGGCGGAATGAATGCAAATCTCTGTTCATGACTACATCACTAAATGTATAGCTGGTGGTAGGTTGTCACCGTCACCTCGACTTGTTCTGTCATGTTGGAGACGTTCCGCAGCTTTTCCAAACCACTTCTTCAGTTCTAATGAGTGTCAGGACATACCCCAACATTTATACCCCACCATACCAGGAACATACCCCAACATTCATACCCCACCATACCAGGAACATACCCCAACATTCATACCCCACCATACCAGGAACATACCCCAACATTCATACCCCACCATACCAGGAACATACCCCAACATTCATACCCCACCATACCAGGAACATACCCCAACATTCATACCCCACCATACCAGGAACATACCCCAACATTCATACCCCACCATACCAGGAACATACCCCAACATTCATACCCCACCATACCAGGAACATACCCCAACATTTATACCCCACCATACCAGGAACATACCCCAACATTCATACCCCACCATACCAGGAACATACCCCAACATTCATACCCCACCATACCAGGAACATACCCCAGCATTTATACCCCACCATACCAGGAACATACCCCAACATTTATACCCCACCATACCAGGAACATACCCCAGCATTTATACCCCACCATACCAGGAACATACCCCAACATTTATACCCCACCATACCAGGAACATACCCCAGTATTCATACCCCACCATACCAGGAACATACCCCAGTATTCATACCTCACCATACCAGGAACATGCACCAGCATTTATACCCCCCTCTTACCAGGAACATACCCCAGTATTCATACCCCACCATACCAGGAACATACCCCAGTTTTCATACCCCACCATACCAGGAACATACCCCAGCATTTATACCCCACCATACCAGGAACATACCCCAACATTTATACCCCACCATACCAGGAACATACCCCAGTATTCATACCCCACCATACCAGGAACATACCCCAACATTTATACCCCACCATACCAGGAACATACCCCAGTATTCATACCCCACCATACCAGGAACATACCCCAGCATTTATACCCCACCGTAACAGGAACGTACCCCAGTATTCATACCCCACCATACCAGGAACATACCCCAACATTTATACCCCCACCACACCAGGACCATACCCCAACATTTATACCCCACCACACCAGGACCATACCCCAACATTTATACCCCACCATACCAGGTACAGGATAACCGAGAAGGAAAGAGAGACAACGGAGGAAAAAAGAGGGACAACTGAGCCTGAAAGAGGGACGACTGAGGATTAAAGAGAGACAACCGAGAAGGAAAGAGAGAAAACTGAGGATGAGAGAGTGACAAATGGAAAGAAGGAAGGAAAGACAACCAAGAAGGAAAGAGGGACAACTGGGGAGAAAGGAGAAACTAAGAAGAAAATATAGACAACTGAGAAGGAAAGAGAGACAACCGAGGAGGAAAGAGGGACAACTGAGAAGGAAAGAGACCATGGAGGAGGGACAACTGAGGATGAAAGAGTAACTGCAGCTTGGAATGGTATCCCAGACCCATCAAACAGGTTTCTTTCATGCACATTCCTCATTCACGATCACATTCATAGGTAGAATTTCGTTCGCTGAGATAAGAAACGTGAAGACCTTCCATTTTTTTCGTCACGGCCAGAAACGGAAATCAAATGAATGCTCTGAAAACGAAATTTGGGCTCATCAGCCTGGAAGCTCCATTGGGGACAGGGACTGATATGAAGAGCAGAATATAGTTTGTAAACTAATGAAGAGAATGTACAGAAGATGAATACATTCTGGAGATGACGAGGAAGTCGGAGTCATCCATCTATTACACCTCCAGACATTTCAGCACTGGAACTTCTCTGATCATCCTCCGAACAACTGTTTACACAAGTGCCAAGCCTGGTGACCACATCAAATACAATTAACGTGTTAGCATGAAAGAGGACACAGAGATGTTCCCTGCCGCTCTAACCGCATTATGCGGCTTCAATCTAATACTTCTACATCAGAGGCAATTTAAAAAGAAACTGGCGCACAGTTAAAACATTCATTTGATTTATTAATTAGACATTTCATGTCTCCTCGCTGCTCGCATTATCAATTCCGGCGTTTGTCCTGAACGAATGACCATGGAAAGGAATGACTCACAGGCTCTAATGGCAATGTGCAAAGTTGGAGAACTTTCTTCCATCAGTAAAAGCAAAGGCGGAAACAGCTAAATATAACCCTCAAAAATGTCCCTTTATTCCTTAACTCCGGTCTTTCCCTTCAGTCTTCTATCTGACCTCCGTCCTCCCCTTCAGTCTACTATCTGACCTCCGTCCTTCCCTTCAGTCTTCTATCTGACCTCCGTCCTTCCCTTCAGTCTTCTATCTGACCTCCGTCCTCCCCTTCAGTCTTCTATCTGACCTCTCTCCATCCCTTCAGTCTTCTATCTGATCTGCGTCTTCCTCTTCAGTCTCCTATCTGACCTCCGTCCTTCTCTTCAGTCTTATATCTGACCTCCGTCCTCCCCTTCAGTCTTCTATCTGACCTCCGTCCTTCCCTTCAGTCTTCTATCTGACCTCCGTCCTTCCCTTCAGTCTTCTATCTGACCTCCGTCCTTCCCTTCAGTCTTCTATCTGACCTCCGTCCTTCCCTTCAGTCTTCTATCTGACCTTCGTCCTTCCCTTCAGTCTTTTATCTGACCTCCGTCCTTCCATTCAGTCTTCCATCTGACCTCCGACCTCCCCTTCAGTCTTATATCTGACCTCCATCCTCCCCTTCAGTCTCCTATCTGACCTCGGTCCTTCCCTTCAGTCTTCTATCTGACCTCCGTCCTCCCCTTCAGTCTTCTATCTGACCTCTCTCCATCCCTTCAGTCTTCTATCTGATCTGCGTCTTCCTCTTCAGTCTCCTATCTGACCTCCGTCCTTCTCTTCAGTCTTCTATCTGACCTCCGCCCTTTCCTTCAGTCTTCTATCTGACCTCCGTCCTTCCCTTCAGTCTCATACCTGACCTCCGTCCTTCCCTTCAGTCTTCTATCTGATCTATGTCCTTCCCTTCAGTCTCATATCTGACCTCCGTCCTTCCCTTCAGTCTTCTATCTGATCTATGTCCTTCCCTTCAGTTTTCTATCTGACCTCCGTCCTTCCCTTCAGTCTTGCACCGTGAGCTCCTCACAATGTGCATTAGAAGCTACAGGAAGTCAGATGGAGCCCAGCCCACCTCATTTCCTGGCTGCAGGACGTCCAGCATCATGTAGCGCTTTCCTTTCCAGCTTGACTGTCCCTGGCCCCGCCCCTTTCATTCATTGGATTTCAGTTCCTTCAGCCATAGTGGCTCACCATCACATGTGGGCGTTACCCAGGGTGGTCTGCATGCAAATGCAGCTTGCTAAGGAATGTCCACTCCTTCAGACTGATATCCACCCATCAATGCATTTTGATATTTGCATAACTCCTCCCAAGATCCAGCCCACTGATTGCAGAGGAGTACTGAGGCGGGGTGATGTTTTTAGCCATGATCTATGTGGCTTGCATAGGCAAGCGCAAAGAGCCCGTGATGACATCACTGAGTCTAAAAATAGGTGTAATGTAAGCGGAAAGGAAAAAGAGAATTCACCAGCCCCAGGATATTCTATGAGAGCCCAACAGTATCAGGAGAGAGGAGGAGTCCCGGCGGCATACCTTATCCCACTGGGAGAACGTCCCCTCCTCTCTCTGCCAATGCTGGGGGTTATTATTGCATACACTGCCACCAATGTTGGGAGTTATTATTCCATCCACTGACACCAATGCTGGGGGTTATTATAGTGGTCAGTGACACCAATGCTTGGGGTTATTGTAGTGGTCACTGACACCAATGACAGTCATTTTGGTGTCATCCCCTCTGAAAAGTCGGGCACTCAGTCATGGAGAGAGGAGGAGACCCGGTGGCATACCTTACCCCACCGGGTGCACATCCCCTCCTCTCTCTGCCGGCATCCATCACCAAGATGGCCACCGGCAGGTATCAATAAGATGGTCGTGCATGCGTGATGACATCATCCCACACACGCGTAGTTACGTCAAAGCGGGGTGTTACCCGGTATCCGCTCTGGGTGACACCCGGCCTCGGGATGCCCCTGCACTGACACCATTGCTGGGGGTAATTGTTGCATACACTGACACCAATGTTGGGAGTTATTATTCCATCCACTGACACCAATGGCTGCGGGATGTAATCAGGGCAGGATTTACTCTCTCTGCTGCCCCAAGGCCAGGTTCCTCAATGCGCCCCCCGACCCTCCAACCCCCACCCCATGGAGAATGGCAGACCTGCAGGCTGCATACAAGTGATCTCGGCGACATCCCCGGGATCACTTGTATAAAACAAGCGGCGGATTCCCCCGCTGTACATTTAGGTCTGCTTGCCCAAAGCCGGGCTACATGTAGAGAACAACTACCCGTCCGGCGCCCGGAACTGCATGTCCCGGGCATCGGGAGATAGGAATTCCACACCCCTGCAGATCTCATTGCAGATGCTGGGCGGTGGCCTTCGCCGTGGGACTCGGACATTTTCAGTTGCGATTATTTTGTTACTTATCGTTCAGCAATGTAAACGTTCCAATGAGAGGCGCGCAGAAGGAGGAACATTAAAAATTACAGTTTTCTATGATTGCGTTTCATCCGTTCCCTCCTCGCCGCTCCTGTAATTACCGGCTCAGCCCGTTCCACCCTGACAGGAATACAAAGGAGCGCGCCGGTCGGAAATGTATTTTTCGATGCTGCACAATATGTCCTAATACAGTTGTAAATGAAACACCTCCAGCAAGATCAATAACCAGCTCATATACCTCCGAAACGCAATAAGTTCAGACCTGAAAATAGCAGCAGGACAGAATTACCGGATCTGTCTTACTTAAGCTGCGAGATTGCCTGATACTGGCGCGGGAAACGCCAGAAACTCATTTCAAGTGGCTTGTGGGAATTATCAGGCCAAAGAAGGAGGAGATAACGTCTCATTTATCAATGAATAATAATGAAATACCCATCATTTGTTTAAAGGAGACCTATACTCCAATGTTATATCTGACCTCCGTCCTTCCCTTCAGTCTTCTATCTGACCTCCGTCCTCCCCTTCAGTCTCCTATCTGACCTCCGTCCTTCCCTTCAGTCTTCTATCTGACCTCCGTCCTTCACTTCACTCTTATATCTGACATCCGTCCTCCCCTTCAGTCTTCTATCTGACCTCCGTCCTTCCCTTCAGTCTTCTATCTGACCTCCGTCCTTCCCTTCAGTCTTCTATCTGACCTCCCTCCTTCCCTTCAGTCTTCTATCTGACCTCCGTCCTTCCCTTCAGTCTTCTATCTGACCTCCGTCCTTCCCTTCAGTCTTCTATCTGACCTCCGTCCTTCCCTTCAGTCTTCTATCTGACCTCCGTCCTTCCCTTCAGTCTTCTATCTGACCTCCGTCCTTCCCTTCAGTCTTCTATCTGACCTCCGTCCTTCCCTTCAGTCTTCTATCTGACCTCCGTCCTTCCCTTCAGTCTTCTATCTGACCTCCGTCCTTCCCTTCAGTCTTCTATCTGACCTCCGTCCTTCCCTTCAGTCTTCTATCTGACCTCCGTCCTTCCCTTCAGTCTTCTATCTGACCTCCGTCCTTCCCTTCAGTCTTCTATCTGACCTCCGTCCTTCCCTTCAGTCTTCTATCTGACCTCCGTCCTTCCCTTCAGTCTTCTATCTGACCTCCGTCCTTCCCTTCAGTCTTCTATCTGACCTCCGTCCTTCCCTTCAGTCTTCTATCTGACCTCCGTCCTTCCCTTCAGTCTTCTATCTGACCTCCGTCCTTCCCTTCAGTCTTCTATCTGACCTCCGTCCTTCCCTTCAGTCTTCTATCTGACCTCCGTCCTTCCCTTCAGTCTTCTATCTGACCTCCGTCCTTCCCTTCAGTCTTCTATCTGACCTCCGTCCTTCCCTTCAGTCTTCTATCTGACCTCCGTCCTTCCCTTCAGTCTTCTATCTGACCTCCCTCCTTCCCTTCAGTCTTCTATCTGACCTCCCTCCTTCCCTTCAGTCTTCTATCTGACCTCCGTCCTTCCCTTCAGTCTTCTATCTGACCTCCGTCCTTCCCTTCACTCTTATATCTGACCTCCGTCCTCCCCTTCAGTCTCCTATCCGGTAAATCCGGACAGGTGGCAACCCTACCACCGCCTCAACCAGACAAAAGGCTAGGGACGCCACTGCCAACTGGCCCAACGCAGCTCAACCGATTCAGCAGGAATTGGCCAAAATTCGAGCCGTTAATGGCCAACTTCACCGTCACCCAGTCCGGGTCGAGATCCACTTTAAGAAGTAAAAGAGTCAAAAATACTTAAGTGCCCTTCAAAGGATCTGACATGTCGCGGCTATAATTATCTGAATGACGCACTTTGGTGTTTCCTACAAGGTCGGGGGAGAAATAACAAGCGTCCCTTTAGACACAATGACATCCTCGTGATAAGTGCACGCCGTCACGTTACACATTCCCCAAAACTTCCAGCTGTCGGATTCGGCGTTCCTGTCACTTCTGTGTAATCAAGCTTCAATTAACTCCGCGCACCTGTGTGCTGATTATGACTGACTCCGCCGCGACGTCTTCACGATGTGATATTTGAATGTGTCACGGAGCGCCGAGAAATGTATCAGCAGAACTTTGTTTTATAACAAGGGTTGTTGAAGCTTTTCCTTTGCTCCTCCGGTGTCACCACTGAGGGCCCCTATTACACCCTCGCATTGCGGGTACCGTGTGCACAGCGTGGTGTAACACATGTAGCGTGCATCGCTGTGCCATTCATTTAGAAAGCATTCTTGCCCATGCACTTACAGTCATCGTGTTTCCAAACAGCTCCAAGTCTACTCAGCTCTGCTTCCCTGAACTTCCTGTCCAGTACAAGCCCACAAGGGACAGCACAGTCTCCAGCAGCTGTCCATCCACTGGCTTGGAGGAGGGGAGTGCCTGTGTTTGTGGAGACACATTCACTACCACACACAAGGGGCGACTCCATAGGACCTGCAAGGGAAAGGAGACAAAACTTTTTTTCTCTGCTGGCTATCTCTCCTCACTCTCTCTCTCCCCTGGCTGTCTTTCCTCACTCTCTCCTGGCTGTCTCTCCTCGCTCTCTCCCCTGGCTGTCTTTCCTCACTCTCTCCTGGCTTTTTTCCTCACTCTTTCCCCTGGCTGTCTCTTCTCACTCTCTCCTGTCTCTCTCTCCTCGCTCTCTCTCCTGGCTGTCTCCTCTCTCTCTCCTGACTCTCTCTCCTCTCTCTCTCTCCTGGCTGTCTCTCCGCACTCTCTCCTGGCTGTCTCCTCTCGCTCTCCTGACTCTCTCTCCTCTCTCTCTCCTCACTCTCTCCTGGCTGTCTCCTCTCTCTCTCCTCACTCTCTCCTGGCTGGCTCCTCTCTCTCTCCTGACTCTCTCTCCTCTCTCTCTCCTCACTCTCTCCTGTCTCTTTCTCCTCACTCTCTCCTGTCTCTCTCCTCGCTCTCCCCTGACTGTCTCTCCTCACTCTCTCCTGTCTCTTTCTCCTCGCTCTCTCTTCCCTGTCGCTCTCTCCCTGGCTGTTTTTCCTCACTCTCTCCTGGCTGTCTCTCCTCGCTCTCCCCTGGCTATCTCTCCTCTCTCATGTCTGTCTCTTCTCTCTTCCTTTCCTGGCTGTCTCTCCTAACTCTCTCCCCCAGGCCATCTCTCCTCTCTCATGTCTGTCTCTTCTCTCTCCCTTTCCTGGCTGTCTCTCCTCGCTCTCTCTGTTGGCAGTCTCTCCTCAATCTCTTGTATATTGGCTTTCACTTGAAGAAAAGGTGGCAACTCTACTGGTGGGGGAATAATCAAGAAGCAGCAGGATAGGTGGAGGAAGAACAGACCCACAGAATGAATGAAGGAGAAGCATGGAGGTCCTTGCACTGCAGGTCCTCAGGTGCAGCTTCCTCTCCAGCAAGGAGAACAGTGACCGGCACAGTACTGACATCACCAAATCTGGTGAGACCGGCAGTCAAAGAGTCAGCAGTGCCATTTTTTACGAGGAATTCAAGACAAAGCGTAGATTTTTTATCAGGTTAGAGCTTAGACACAAATAACATTTCTAGATGTTCCCTTTAAGATAAAGTCTCTGTAGGAGTATGGATTCCTAGCTCAGCACACATATCACCTTGCAGGCAAGCATGCGGACCTGAATTATCACCGAGCTGCCAACACGTTCCTGACAGACTTGCTGTGCAGCTAAAGTAATCAGCTGGCATCTAACAAACCATCAAACGCATCCTACGGACCGCGCGACTGCAGAACAGCGAGAGGAAGACGTCTGTACATACCAAGACTCCAAATTGTCTCCAATGGTTTGTCATTTTATCAAACA